>NC_053122.1:7034463-7336963 GCF_010015445.1 Perca fluviatilis
TCTGGCCCGTTGAACTCGTACGACAGGCAACGGACGGTTCCTATCAGACAATCCGAACAGAAGTTAGCATTAGCCCTATGGTACTGATGAACAAATCTGAATTTGTGCAGAAACAATGCATAAGATACCTGCTATGGCTAAGTTGGTTAGCAACAGACATCGAACTATTGACATCATACCCATAGATATATTGTTCTATATCTAGGATTATACCGCCTATATCACATTTAACCGACCTGACATATCAACATCCTGGGAAACGTTTCTCCACACAGCAGCCTTTCTGTTTATATCTCTATAGCCCTCAGATGAGAGGTCAGAGAGAATTAGACATTCGGACACTGACAGAATGAGTCGATCTAGTCTCTCCGCCACTTTTTTTCCTACTCGCTTCCGACGCTTTTCAACGGTGTAGTACCACGTCCACTGGGGGCGCATTTTGTATTACGGAGCTGATTTCAAGTGCCAGTGTAAAGGCGGCGTGGGATAAACGGCTGTGTAAAAACTTAAACTTTGGCACAACGTTATGCTCATTAACTTGCATTAAAACCATTCTTAGATATTCACCATCGGGAGGCTACGACATTAACTTCGGTGTCTGACAAATGCTCGGACTTTAAGAGAGAAAAGTGGAAAACTAGTGAAAAGTGGGAAATTGCAAATATGATTTTGTATGAGGCGTGCACAGGTAATAGGGGATTTGTTTTTGAACTGTACCTTGGTTTAGTGTTGGTTTGGTTTCATATTATGTACGTAATGTATGCAATTACAATGCAATGCTGGTCTCTTACCACTAAGGAAATTACTGAACCAATAGCCCGACTATACAATCAAGCTCTCAAGATACACAGTAATCTCCCAGAGTGGTCTCACTGTCGCATTGCACTCACACACTCAAATGCGCCGACTTACCCGAACTACATAAACAGCCACGCTGTTGCGTTTTATTTTCAGATTCTAAATAGCACTTCACCAACACTTGCTGCACTTCTCCCGACACACAATATAAGACCAGTACGCCTCACTAGGTCAGTCTCATATCATCACATATTTCAAAAAGGCACACAAACCGTTCCCTCTCAACAGTTACACTTGCACTCATTGATTGTTCATGTATTGTCCAAGTCTTGCCTGTATTGTTGTTTTTAGTTGTCTGCATCTGTCTAGCCCATGCTAATGTCCTGTTCAAGTGTTTCTGTCTTCATGTACCATAACTGTGTTCTACGTTCTATTTTTCCGCAGAACAGGAACCTGCTGGAAACCAGTCAGGCCCGTTTAAATTTTAACTTAAAGGTCCCATGACATGGTGCTCTTTGGATGCTTTTATATAGGCCTTAGTGGTCCCCTAATACTGTATCTGAAGTCTCTTTTATATAGGCCTTAGTGGTCCCCTAATACTGTATCTGAAGTCTCTTTTATATAGATCTTAGTGGTCCCCTAATACTGTATCTGAAGTCTCTTTTATATAGGCCTTAGTGGTCCCCTAATACTGTATCTGAAGTCTCTTTTATATAGACCTTAGTGGTCCCCTAATACTGTATCTGAAGTCTCTTTTATATAGATCTTAGTGGTCCCCTAATACTGTATCTGAAGTCTCTTTTATATAGAACTTAGTGGTCCCCTAATACTGTATCTGAAGTCTCTTTTATATAGACCTTAGTGGTCCCCTAATACTGTATCTGAAGTCTCTTTTATATAGACCTTAGTGGTCCCCTAATACTGTATCTGAAGTCTCTTTTATATAGACCTTAGTGGTCCCCTAATACTGTATCTGAAGTCTCTTTTATAGACGCTGTGTTTATATATACGCTTTTCAAGCGTATGCTGTCCTATGCCTTTTATAACTTTAGTGGTCCCCTAATACTGTATCTGAAGTCTCTTATATAGACCTTAGTGGTCCCCTAATACTGTATCTGAAGTCTCTTATATAGACCTTAGTGTCCCCTAATACTGTATCTGAAGTCTCTTATATAAACCTTAGTGGTCCCCTAATACTGTATCTTGGAGTCTCTTTTATATAGACCTTAGTGGTCCCCTAATACTGTATCTGAAGTCTCTTTTATATAGACCTTAGTGGTCCCCTAATACTGTATCTGAAGTCTCTTATATAGACCTTAGTGGTCCCCTAATACTGTATCTGAAGTCTCTTATATAGACCTTAGTGGTCCCCTAATACTGTATCTGAAGTCTCTTTTATATAGACCTTAGTGGTCCCCTAATACTGTATCTGAAGTCTCTTATATAGACCTTAGTGGTCCCCTAATACTGTATCTGAAGTCTCTTATATAGACCTTAGTGGTCCCCTAATACTGTATCTGAAGTTGCATTCTTTATATAGACCTTAGTGGTCCCCTAATACTGTATCTGAAGTCTCTTTTATATAGGCCTTAGTGTGTTCCCCTAATACTGTATCTGAAGTCTCTTATATAGACCTTAGTGGTCCCCTAATACTGTATCTGAAGTCTCTTTTATGTAGACCTTAGTGGTCCCCTAATACTGTATCTGAAGTCTCTTTTATATAGATTTGAGCAGTCCTCCCCTAATACTGTATCTGAAGTCTCTTATATAGACCTTAGTGGTCCCCTAATACTGTATCTGAAGTCTCTTATATAGACCTTAGTGGTCCCCTAATACTGTATCTGAAGTCTCTTATATAGACCTTAGTGGTCCCCTAATACTGTATCTGAAGTCTCTTATATAGACCTTAGTGGTCCCCTAATACTGTATCTGAAGTCTCTTATATAGACCTTAGTGGTCCCCTAATACTGTATCCCGAAATTCAGCCTTGGTGCAGAATTACAGCCACTGGAGCCAGTCCCACAATGAGCTTTACTTAGTATGTGCCATTTCTGTGTCTGTAGCTTTAAATGGAGGAGGGTGGAGTAGTGCCCTTTATATAGATAGATAGATTCTATATAAAAGGGCACCAAGGTGGAGAGTGGGGGTGTGGCCTTGACCAACTGCCACTTTGCTTGTTTGAAAGCCATGATGTCTCTCTCTCTCATGGGGGGGCCAAATTCTCTGGGCGGGCAAAGCAGAGAAAGGGGAGGTAACCTTGCTCCTTATGACCTCATAAGGAGAAGATTCCAGATCGGCCCATCTGAGCTTTCATTTTCTCAAAGGCAGAGCAGGATACCCAGGGCTCGGTTTACACCTATCACCATTTCTAGCCACTGGGGGACCGTAGGCAGGCTGGGGGAACGCATATTAATGTTAAAAAACCTCAAAGTGAAATTTTCATGCCATGGGACCTTTAACGTTACTTTTAATTCTTTCCTGTATAATAAATGAAATGAAAGTGATTTATGTTGAAAAAACTAAAAAGCTACAGCCCCCCCCCCCCTAAATCACTGATGTATCAATATCAATAACTTAACGCATCTTTGACAATGTATTGAAAGGATACTTTATCAGGTTTCAGCCCTGTGTTCAGAATGTCTGCGGCTGCAACCGTTTTGTTTTGTTGGATAAAAGATTATTACTTTAAAAGCCCCACGGAGTCTTTACTTCCTGGATATGATGCATTTCCTGTCGAGGCCGGGGATGGTTCCAAAACTCTTTTGTCGAATTGTAAGGCAAAATCTCTGACTGCTAGAAAGTGGTACAGATAATGATCAAAGTAATAAGTAATGAAATAAGGTAGCAGTACAAATTCTGTTAATTTGTAGATGTTGACTGGTTGTTGATTAAAAACAGGATTATGGTAACTTAATGAAAGGTTTGAAAGCAATCACAGCTGCTACGGAACTAAAACATGAGGTGTATAAGCGGGATATACCTGTGTGTATAATTCCTTGAAGGGATTCTTACATGAAAAGAAATCCAAATCAATGTCCAAGATGTATGGCTCGGTCTCGCTTAGAAACGCAGATATTCCCTTAACGACATAACTGGTGGATCCTTCATCATCATCATCATCATCGTCACCCAAACTCGCCCCAGTGGTGCCCTCTGGTGGTTGCAGTGTGTCGGTGCATCTGAAGGGGGCCTCGGAGCAGCTGGCCTCCCCGGCTTTACTGCACTCTGTACGGGGCCTCTTGGCAAACCGTCTCGCGGCGTCCTCTTCACTTTTCTTTTCTGAAATGTTACACAGAAAAACACTGGTTTATAATCCAGACCGTCCGGCAAAAACTCAGGCCTTTCCATCCATTTTGAATGGGGGTAGCGCGTTAAGGCTAATTTTTGCGAGGATCTGTACCAAACAAAGACGTGTTCTTTAGTCTGTAGGATACACATTACTGCGGCACCACAATACTTAAATCAGAATGGTTAGACACATATTTTAGCATTAACAAATATTGCGCCCCCCTGCGATTTGGATATTACACTGGTCCATATTGTGATTTCGATACAATTGCGATTTTTGTGTCAATGCCCCCCCCCCCCGGTGCTGAAAACATCTGAGGCAACCAAATATTTCCGGTTGGATATCAAAGTAATCCAAGTACTAATGTCGCTAACCGTACTAGAGACTCCCTGTCTCCTTCCCACCTGCCCTCAGTGGCTAAAGAACCCACCTGGAAGTGGCCCAGGACTTGGTTTAACAGGATTGACTTTGACCACATTCAGCCAGAGCGGTTTAGAGTTCTCTAGGTGCTTCTCCGACACGTACAGACCATCGCTGAGGAAGTAGTTGTCTGTACTGGTCACCCTGCGCACAGGGGAGAGAAACAGAGGGAAGGGGAGAGAGTGAGAGGAAGTGGAGTTTATGACAAACCAAAGAGAAAAGAAAAAGGAAAACATATGTACTACATTTAAAAAGGTCCTGTACTTTTCACTTTTAGGTGTTTTCAATCCAGTCAGGCTCAAGCCGGTGGAGGGGGGAGCTGTGCTGGAGCTACATATAGTCACAAAACTCTTATGTACCAGGAAGATAACCGGTTAAGTTGTCTCGCCTTAAAAGGTGCAAACGTACGAGTGGGGGTACTTTCAGTCAAGCCCAGTTTGTACAAACCTAAACAGTCCTGAGAAGTAGCTAAGTTTTCACATAGCATTTATTACCTTAAAAGTCACCAGCTAGCACTAGCTAGCTTTGGTTGGCACGGTGCTATTAAACACGGAACATGACATTTTTAGGCACCCAAAATGTTCCTATTAACCTACATGAACTGAAAACACACAGTGAGAGGGTCAATGTTTAAAGACACCCCGCAAAATAAAAGTTCATGGCTAATTTAATGTACACAGGGCCATGGTTAGCATTGCTAACCCTTTGTCATGATTGACAAGTCGGCCTGTAGCCACGCCCAAATGCATCCCATGCTTTGTTTTTTATTTATTTTTTTTTTTAATGTAACTGTTTTTTTAATGCTTAATGCTTATTTATCATGTATTTATCTATTGTACTTTGCAAGCTTTGGTTACTATTTATGTTACTATTTATTGGTAACTATTTACTATTTGTCTATATGGAACTGTGTGTGTGTGTGTGTGTGTTGTGTGTGTGTGTGTGCGTGTTAGATTATGCTGTGTTCATGGTATTGTACATGCACTGATGCTCAACACAAATGAAGTTCCCAACGGATAAATAAAGTTCTTTGAATTGAATTTAAATTATCGTCAATTAAAACAAATATATAATAATTGGGCCATCATTTCGAGTTTGGTGATTTTGGTCCGTGCAGGGCTCTGTATTTAAGTTCTTAGCGATTCTCGATTCCGCTTCTCTGAGGGGTGGAGGTGAAACAGGTCACTCACATTCTTATTTCACAGATAAGAGGAAGATTGTATTTGGATTCAATGGTGATTTACAGTTTTACCGGGCTTTTTCAACATAAAGTAAAGCCACACTAGCTTACTGTGCTCCAAGGCTGCAACACAACACGCCTGGAAAATACAGTGGCCCCTACGGAAACCAAGACTTACACATGTTACATTTGGAACCGATGATCGGATTCAAAACCAAATATTCCCCAAAGGATTCCAATAAATAAAAAATGACCCCATTGGAATTGTAATTTTTGAAACGATTCCAAGTTGGAGCCGGTTCTTGATGCCCAATCCTATCTACATCTTACCTAATGGTGGTGGTGGACGAGTCTCTTCCTACAGCCATCCTGTGCTCTCCCTCTCTGATCTGCTGGGCCCAGTATGGATGCAGCCACGCCACACATGACACATGGCCAGCATAGACCATGGGCATTATCCAGTTTTCTATACTCAACTCACTGTAAAAAAACAACAACAACAACCCTACAGTGATTGGTGGAGTCCAACACAACGTAACAGTCTGACTTTTAAGAATATCCATTAGGGCTGCACGATATGAGGAAAATATGAGATATGCAATAATGTCACAATATATAATAAATAATAAATATCACAATAACAATATTACTCGCGATAAATAAACAGATATTAAAGTGTACTCAGTTCTGCATTCCTGCTGCTTTAAGTGTTCTGCTAAAATACAAGTTGAATTTTAAACAAACGACAGGAAATCATTTCATTCTTTTATTGAACATTGAATTGAATATAAAAAGGCACCACAAAAAAAAAGAAAAAAGAATGAGTTACATTTTAAAGTGCAGTTTTCTACTGATATTTTCTTTCAACTAACAAAAAAAATCTCAGTCTTTCGCGATATGTCGCAGCCTTTCGCGATGTGTATATCGCGCCAGTTGATATCACGATACGTTAAATTTTTTTTAAAACAATAAATTGTGCAGCCCTAATATCCATCCATTACCTGTAATCACTAGTCCTGTGCAGGGCTACAGGCTACTAAATGGGCAAATTAAGTGACACTCTCATCGCCGCACAAACCTTAATAGTTTCTCCTTATCAAAGACTGTGTCAGCGGGCATGTTGACAGGGATGAGCAGATCAGGATGGGAGTCTAAATGGACCATCTTTATGTCCTTCAGTGGAAGGTGTCTTGATGCAATGGCACGATAAATATGACCCACCACCTGGTAAAGATACAGGACAATAAGCAGTTTTAAGATCTTCGTGTGTGCTGAGAAAACTGGCATTATACAGTACAGGCCAAAAGTTTGGACACACTTTCTCATTGAATGTGTTTCTTTATTTTCATGACTATTTCCATTGTAGATTCTCACTGAAGGCATCAAAACTATGAATGAACACATATGGAATTATGTACTTAACAAGAAAGTGTGAAATAACTGAAAACATGTCTTATATTTTAGATTCTTCAAAGTAGCCACCCTTTGCTTTTTTTGATAACTCTGCAAACCCTTGGTGTTCTCTCAATGAGCTTCATGAGGTAGTCACCTGAAATGGTTTTACCTTCACAGGTGTGCTTTGTCAGGGTTAATTAGTGGAATTTATTCCCTTATTAATAAAAAAGCAAAGGGTGGCTACTTTGAAGAATCTAAAATATAAGACATGTTTTCAGTTATTTCACACTTTTTAGTTAAATACATAATTCCATATGTGTTCATTCATAGTTTTGATGCCTTCAGTGAGAATCTACAATGTAAATAGTCATGAAAATAAAAAGAGCTAACGCATCGAATGAGAAGGTGTGTCCAAACTTTTGGCCTGTAGTGTATATCTTTGGTTGCTGTTTATTGGAAGCTCAGAATCTTTCATAGAAAATATCCTAAGACACTTGTGATTCATTAGCTCTTTCGTCAAAAAAGTGCACAAATTACATTGTACTGTTAACTGACACATCAGACAGACATAATAGCACCTGTGCACAGGGTTTCTGTAGATTTCAACAAGTCAAATTTCAGACTTTTTAACCTTTATTAATGAAATTTAAGACCTACTGTATATCACGACGTAAAAGAACAACGAAATGCAGAGTCGCAAAAGTACTTGCAAAGATAATGAACTCGTTCGAATTTAATAAAAGCGACAGAGAAATAATAATCTGTAAATATACAGCAAATTAAATTTGGACATGTAAAAGTAAGAACTACCATGTCACAGAATAAAAAAAAACAGTGAGCATTAGAGGCGTTACATGGATGTAGGAAAATTAAGACCTAGAACACAATACTTCAAGACTACACACTACTTTAAGACTGTCTAAGGCCTAAAATTAGCCTTTTTTAGACTTTTTAAGACCCCGCGGAAACCCTGTGTGCAGAATCAATAGGAATCATTTACACGCAACACCCAAAGTTATACCATTTTGGTAACTCTTGGTTCAGCAGTAATTGCCACTTATTAGAACAGCAGTTACAGTCAAATATACAAAATGTACAAAATATACAACTTTGTCAAAGCAGTTTGATTGCTGAAATAATTCTGGGCTCAGATTTGGTCCCGGCTGCTTTACACCTCATTTAACAATCCCAACAGCTGCAGGACAAATCTGCACCACAGTTAAAGATTTGCAGATTTTAAAGATTGGTACGATTTCTTGGAAAAGAAAGACAATTACAGATACACAAGATGAACCCTAGGGGTGGGAATCACCAGAGGCCTCACGATACAATATCATCACAATACTTATGTCACGATACAATATTATTGCGATTTTAAACATATTGCAATGTATTACCTTTTTCCCAACTTCAAATTTTTCCCAATTTCAAATGATGTCCCCAAAAGAAAACTTTGTCAACATCTGTTTTATCTAAAAACATACATTTCTCTGTTTGTTCATCTCACTTTAATTTTATTGCTGCAAAATGGGATTGTCAAGCAGACAGACTGACCAACACATATATAATAAAAGATCCATACTTGGCGTCTGTGTATCGATACAGTATTGCGATACTATGCTGTATCGATTTTTTCCCCCACCCCTAATGAACCCTACTAAAATGACGAAGGGCTCACCATGGTCACTGACATTTCCAAACCTGTCTGTGATTTGCAAAAGTCTGGATGGTAACATCTGTTTTTCTAAAAGGAACCAGAATAACTAATGACAGACAGTTTTAGAAGGCTGATATCTGACCAGTCTTGCAGCGTCTATCTTTGGTACAGTAACTGCAGAGATTGCTATGTGGCTGGTGATTGGCTAAAGGGTGAGTTAATGTGACAACAACACTGACCAATGAAATCTATGGCTTTGAAAGCTGCCAATATGGATGCAAAACCGACAGAAAACACAGTTTTGGAAGAAAAAAAAAAAGCAAATGTCAATAATTTAAAAATGAACTCCAATTAAACGGTTACTATAAAAACATAATATACATACTAGAGCTGGGCGATATGGCAATATCTAATATCACGATATTGTTGACAAAATACCTCAATGGCGATATTGTGGCGACATTGTAGTGTGACTATTGATGCTTTAACAAAATATTAAAACAATGAGTTTTGATAAATAATCACCAAAAATGTGGATACAATGACTAAGTGGGTAAAGGCAAAAAATTGAAAAGCTATAACAGTCTGGTAAGTTCAGAAAATGACATCACTTCACTGTAACGCAGCCTCTAAAACCAGGAAAAGACCACTTTTGTCATATCAAGATATCCAAAATTCAAGACGATATCTAGTCTCATATATCGATGTCGATATAATACCAATATATTGCCCAGCCCTAACACTTAATACTAATGCGCAGTTATGTGGAAATATCTCATCACACGTCCTCTCCAAGCTTTAAAGCCAACAGCCAGCTGTGTTTCACAGTCAGAAATAAACTAGGGGATATTAACGCTAACGTTAATCAACTATAGCTAGCCATATATATCTATGATGACTAGCTAGGTAAATTATATACAGGGAGTTAAGTTTGTTGAGCCCAAGTGGAAGTCTCGAAGGACAACGCGATATTACAGTTGTATATATATATATATATATATATATATATATATATATATATATATATATATATATTAAATAGAGGCCAGGCTTACATCATGGTGGTCATCCACTATGCACACCGGCAGCTCCTTGTAGAACCTCTTCAGCGGCACGGAGCTCATTGTAACAGAGAACAACGTAGCTATGTTTACTCCGTCCGTCAGAGTAACGTCAACGTTATTATTACACTCTAGTTGAGATAAAGGACGTCACGTTCTCATAGTCCCCTCTAAAGCACGTCTAGTTTGGTCACGTTTGGTTTGGTAACAAATTGTTTGATAGCAGAACCAGCTGAAGCCAAGGCTGGCATGGCATGGCACCCACCGGAAATGACACCAGGCATTGTTTTTATGTCCGGGTAGAAACAAGAGTCGGGATAAAAACAAAAGGTTCCTAGTGTTCGGTTCGAAATTGTTAGAAAAAATAAAAATACAACAATTTTTAAATGCTACATGACACTGACTATCATCTGCACTGTATACCGTCAGTTACATTTCAACTGCAAGCTTTGTATTTATTTTTGTATGTAAAACAGTGCACGGATGTTGTCATCCCAACTGCACTTTAGCATATTCAGAAGTAACATATATTTATATATTTTGTTTGTGTTTGTTTGTTTTTTTATTGAATTTTTAATACTCATACTCAACACAGCAGAACACAACAGAAACAACCCACCCAGAGGGCTAGCCCACATGGACAAAAAGCAAAAGCAAAGAATAAGTACAAAAACACACAAAGGAAGAGTAAACAAGGGCAATGCGTGTTACATATAATGCTAATCATTTAAAAAAAGGAACTGAATAAACAAAAGAAACAACAGGGTCCCGAATTGTATTATACTTTTCAGAGCGACCCCTCATACTGAACTTGATCTTCTCCAGGAATAGAAAGGACAGTAGGGTTTTCAGCCGAGGGTTAGGAGATGAAGGTTTTTGATTTTTACAATAAAGTAAAACACATCAACGGGCTACAAGAGAGGAAAAAGCAATAATATTGCTCTTTTTTCAAATAAAGTGTGTGAAGTCTTCAGGAACACAAAAACATAGAGATTAATGGACTATAGGGTCAACAGGTTTATTAAGGATTTTAGAAAGTGTCTCAGGACTAGAATGAGCCCAGATTTGGACAAGAGTAAAATAAAAATGTGTGTGTGTTTATGTGTGTGTGTGTGTGTGTGTGATTGGCAGGAGATAGAGAGCATCTATCACATGTATCTCCTTTGCTAAAATATTTGTTAAGTTTAACTTTGGACAGGTGTGTCCTGTGAAGGACTTTCACCTGAAGCATTGTTAAACTAGCACAGGATGCAGTAGAATGGACATTGTCCAGGGCTTTTGTATGTTTTTTACCTATATTTTTATTTTTCTCCATTTCTAAGTACTGCTTTAGGTAACAAGCATAGACAGTAAAAGAAATGGGCACAGCAATGCCATAGACTTCGACGGAGTCCAGTGAAGTCAATTACTAAATGCACTTTTCCGGTGAGCGTACTGCGACGTAGATGTGACGCGAGCAACCTGTCTGAAAGTTGTAAGTCTTCTGGTAGCTGTGCCGAGAGAAATCTCAATCATTCCCAATCTTACAGAGACGGAGAGCATGAGTAGGAGCTGTCCATGAGCGTAGGAGTAGGAGCAAAACGTTGCTGAAATATTTTGTTCCGATGCTTTCATGGACTCTCTGTGGGCTTCTCCCTTGACTGTATGCCTCCACATCCCCCCAATTGCCTGTGAGCTTCTCCTGTACTATACGGTAATTTATCTACTGTGCGACAGAAAGTTGCGTGGTTATGACACAATCGTTAGCCTATTTTTATAAAAGCGTCTGCTACGGAGCCATAACGTGAGGTACAAGGTAATGAAGCCTTTTCTACATTGTCGTGTTTCTTTAGAAATAAACGGACAAATAGAGTCTTTAAATGCTTCAGATGTAAAATTATTCGCTGTCAAAGTGACAGCAAAATGAATGGGAGTCAATGGGATGCTAACGGGAGGTGATGGCTTGTTAGCCTCAGAATCTCCCCATAGGAGGTACGCTTTCTGGATGCTCGCTTACCCCCTTGGTAACAAGTCCTCCAAACCATACGACGATGTGGATCACTTCTTCCCTAAACCTCTAATGCGACCCACAGGCATGTTTCATACTATAGGGCCCCTAGGGGTGGCAGAAATACAACCTCACATCTAAACTAGAGAATGTCGGTCGTGGTTTTGAACGTAAAGGTTGCGATTTTAAACACGTCTTTAACGTTGTGAAATGGCCGCAGTTTGGTTATGTTAAGGCACAAAAATCACTTGGTTGAATTTAGAAAAAGATCAGGGTTAGGGTTAAAATCAGACGTTATTTCACTTCCTGAAAGTTACGCGCCTTAGTTAAGTTAAAAAAAAAAAACATACCGTTAACTATCGTTAACTTTTAAAGTGGTTACACACCAACCAGACGGCCAACCCTCAGCAGAAAAGCCAGGGGAGATGATCAGTCGCGTCCCGAGGTCCAAAAAACTGACACCGACTTGAGAAACGTAATACGTCTCCATAGCAGCAGGCGGCGCTACTCTGTATTGTTGCCCAAGAAATGAAAACCGGCAGCTGATTGGACAAACGCGTCACATGGGTTTGTTTTCTCCGGAAATTCAAAGCCAGAGTGTCATGGCGGCTCGTTCAGAATACGATCTCATATTGTACTAAAATAGTTCACAGGAACATGTTTCTGGAAACATTTTAAGCGAGAAATAGGCCGTGCAGTTGCTGAATCTGTCTTCATTTCAGCTCAACAAAGTTTAACAGTTTAACCCTTGTGTTGTCCTTTGGGTCCCAGTGACCCGAAGGACAACACAAGGATTATGTACTTCCCTTTACTTTGTTGAGAATTGCTCTCTAAACCCTGTTTCTTGTAAAGTAAGTAAAGTTTATTTCTAGAACACATTTAAACACAGTTTAAGCTGACCAAAATGCTGTACAAACAAGAACTAAGGTGCTGTATTAACCCTTGTTTAGAGAGCAATTCTCAACAAAGTAAATGGAAGTACATAATCCTTGTGTTGTCCTTCGGGTCACTGGGACCCGAAGGACAACACAAGGGTTAACAGATTTTCATCAGATTTTGAGAGACTCTAGTCACCTCATTCTGCTCCCCGTTTCCGGGTGAGTCCCGACTGCCCTGCCGCCGACTGAACATGTCAGGTCGGCCAAAATGAAGGCCGACAGACCCCCAGACTGAAGAGGGCACGGGACACACCAAACAGACTCGAGTCACTGACTGTCCAACGGCCGATAATCGGCCCTGTGTGTCCTGGGCTTTAGTTTCAAACGGGACTTGAAACCCGCTTTCCCGGGTGAAGGGTGAAAGTCCTGTGTTTTTCAGGGGGAAATTGACGCTCTTATATTCCGTCACCTTACTTCCTGCTTTGCTCCCGTCATAGTCACCAAGGCCACTTGAGGGCACCACCGCTATAAACTTAAATATAGGTCGTAATTGCTGCTTGAACAAACAACTTCTGGGAGCGTTTCTCGGGGGAGGAAAGTCTTGATTTCCTGTATTTTTTCCCCTGTATTTCTAATTACAGATTTAGGCCAGGCCAACAGAGCGAGTTGGTCGTGATAACAACAGCAGTGCAAAGGGGAATTGGTCATTCCAAGCTCGGAGGATAAAAAGAGGAAACATGTTAGAAAATACATCAGAAAAAGAATAAGGAGTTCCATCAGCTTGTGTAATCAATAACTCATCAAAATGACACATACACACAAATGGAAATTCAACTGCTGAAAAACATGTTCTCCTCTAGCGTCTTAGACCAACTCTATCAGTCGGACCAGTGTTCCTGTATGGATGTGTGATGGGATTTATCCAGTATGTGTGCGAGGGAGAGTCGGTATATATATCCACCCTTTGATCTTGGTGGCCTCTGAGAGCAACGGGAGGCTTTGATCTCTTTTGGTTTGGACCGTAGCCCATAGGAGATGACAGCAGGATGATGAGCGGAGGTAGCAACACAGTCAGAAGAGGAATGAGTGGAGCGTGGAAGAAAAGAAAGAGAAAGGAGCGAGACTAAAAGAATAGCAGAATACTTGGTGTAGGTAAGGGGGGGAGGGGACTGAAGAAAAAGGGAGAAGACAGAGGAAGATGAACAAAAAACACACAGCGGGAGATTTGCTGCAGATGAAAGAATGAGAGTAATGAAAGAAGATGTAGAATGTAAAAAAAATAAGGATCTGTGATCAGGGTAGAAGTGGAGTTAAGTATATGCATAGGTATCTGGACAATTTGGATCAATTTCAGCTTGGCTTTAAAAGGGCCAGTTCACCCAATGTACAATGACATGAATGGGGAAAAAAAATTGTATTTTCCAACTTCTAGTCTGCATTTCTGCATCTAACGCAGACCTGCAAACTCTAAATTCACAAGATCACACACAAACACTAAAATCTGTTAGGGTGTGTGTGTGTGTATGTGTTGAATAAAATCTTTTATGACACAGCATTTGCCTCTGAGATTTAGTGGAGTAGAAGTATAAAGTTGCAGAAAAAAAAATACTTAAGGAAAGTATGAGGTACAAGTACCTTAAAGTTGTACTTAACTACTGTTGTGAATCTGTTACCTTCCATTCTGTAAAAACTCTGAACAAAGCCTCTCTCTTCTGTTTTAATTGGTATCATACATTTGTATGATAAATTGTAACACTGTTTTCCTTCCTGAAGTATTATCTGTTAGCCTAGAAATCTAGACGCACCCTAGCGGCAGCAAATGTAATTTGCAGCCAGGGTCAGTCTGGCAACTCTCCGTTGGCTGGCGAGCTGGAAAAACAAATTCTGGTCAGGCCAATCACATCGTGTATACAGTCAGTGGGCGGGGCTTAACATAAGGACGGCAGAGTCGCGACAGTTTCCGCGTGAATTCCCCGCTACTTGAAAACAAAGAAGACGGCTGCTGCTGCTGGCGAACAGCGGTCTTTGGAATCGGCTTTGGCCGTGACTCTGGAAGACTTGGAGTTCAGCTTTTCTTTGAGAAGAGAACAAAGAACGGCACAGAAATCATTCTTAAAAAAGGAAGATGTGTTCGGAGTTTTGCCGACCGGATACGTCAAAAGTTTAATCTATCAACTAGCTTTGCTCTCGTTGGCTATGAGTGCAGAGGGAATTTGAAAGACAACCGTTTATCCCGCCCCTCGGATTGAGCCCTGCCCAATGGTGAGTTCCCAGACCCAACATCTTGATGTTGGGTCTGGCTTGTCAGGCTAATTATCTGTGTGAATCTACCATGAATCAATCAATCCTCCCTTCCTCTGGAGCCTCTTTCTTATCAGGGCCTACCTACTCTCACTTCATCCAAGTGAATGAAGCAATTGTTAGAAAGTGTATATATTCTTGTGTTTCTCATTAAACCTTTGCAACATTGTGAACTGAACCCTACATCGCGTCACTTTGTTCTCTTGAGCGCATAACTTCTTTCAGAATAATTTCCAATGATCAAAAGAATCTATTTCAGTAATGCACTGTGACACGTACTGTATGTATTCCACTTATTTATTGGGGCTGGCAGTGGCTCAGTCTTGATGAAAACACAAGACTTTCACCCATGTGCTCACGTCCCGTTGTTTTAATCCAAACCACGATCTTTTGTCTAATTTTAACTAGTCATTTTAGTGCCTAAACTTAACAATGCTAACGTTTTGTCGGAAAAACTCAACTGTAATGGCCACTGAAAGGACCAGCACCTCAGGGTGCTCTGTACCCGGCTCACAGTAGATAGATAGATACGTCGACAGATAGATGGACTTTATTAATCCCAAAGTGGGAAATTACTCTGTTACAAGCAGCAAGTAATAGTACCATTTTCTCAGCTAAACAGCTGTAAAGACCGCTAAACTTAACTCAATTTAAATAATTGTTAGACCTTAATATACCTAATAATAATTTTTATATCTTTATAGATCCCCAATGGGGATATTACAATTCACACTCTGTTTGTTAGAACACACTACACACAGGCCTGAAGTACACACACACACACACACACACACACACACACACACACACACACACACACACACACACACACACACACACACACACACACACACACACACACACACACACACACAGGTCCTAGACATGCACTAATGGAGAGAAGTCAGAGTGAGGGGGCTGAGACTGCTGAACAGCCTCCCTGAGCAGTTGTTGGGGGTGGGGGTTCTGGGACTTGCTCAAGAGCACATTGACCGTGCCCAGGAGGTGAACTGGCATCTCTCCAGCTACCAGTCCACACTCGGTACTTCGGTCCGTACAGGGACTTGAACCATTGACCCTCTGGTTCCCAACCAGGTCCCTACGGACTGAGCTGGAGACAGAGCTACTTGGCCTTATATAGCCTGTAAGTCATCTTCAACAATTCATTGAATTCTTCCTGCTGCCTCCCCATCTGTGTAACTGCATTTGGGTCCTTTCCCTGCTCATTTCCTCATGGCTGTACTGGTGATGCGGTAATTCAAGGATGTCTGCAATAATAGAGAGGCGAAGTCCCTCCCCTTCCGGTGAACTACCATCAGGCACGGATGTACAATGCCCCAGAATACAGAATATATTGCAATAAAGCAGATTAAAATCTATGAAACAGAATACAGCCTAATAACATAACTAAGAACAACTATAGTCATGTCTGTACAGTCTGTCAAAATCGAACTTGCTTCCCACAATAGCACAACATCGATGCTACAGCATGTCAACAGAAAACATCCAGTCTACTCATCCATTCCACAGAGCGAACCCGAATCAAGTAAATCACACCAAAAACAAAGGCAAGAAAAAAATGGATTGATAGAGCAACTCTCTTCTATCTATTTCTCACTGTTTTTTTATTGAGAAACAGATGATCAACGCATCTATCAGACTGTAATGTAGATCACAAAGATTTAAAGGCTTAGCAGGGTAAGATATATATAAGGTATAAATCTAACTTTCTGTCATATTTGCTGAAACTGACCCTATGTTCCAGTAGAACTACATGAAGCAGGTAATAAAAATAAAATCTGGCTCCTCTGGCACCACCTACAGCCTGTAGTGTGATTTACAAAAATCCACCGCTCCCTGTTCAGATGCACCAATCCGGGCCGGGGGGGGTCTAACTGCGTGTCAATCACTGCTCATGCACACGCATTCATTCTCCCTTGTGGGGGGAGGGGCTTAGGAGAACATTTTGGGCTTCAGCAGAAATGGGGGGAGGGACTGAAAAGTTGTCAATGTTCAAATTTTTTGGCTAAGTCCTGGATCTTCCCAATCCTACCTACAGCACCTTTAATTTGCACAACTTATTGGCAATGGTTATGTATTATTATTTGAACGTATGCCTTAGTTTGAGGTTCAAGCAGCCGCTTTGGGAAGTCTCCCATTCAGGTGGAGGATGGCACTGAGGTTCATCAGAGCAGCTGGGTACTAGGAGACGGCAAGGACAGTGAGAAAAGGGGGCAGAGTGGTGCATCATTAAAATGAGTTGTCAGGACTTACAGGGAAAGCTGTACTTGTGGAAAACTATTTTATTCTTTGTCATAGTTTCCTGAAATGTAATGACACCCGACAACGTAACGGCGTCGCCGATGTTGTTCAGCTCTACATCTCCACCAAAATCCATCACCACGGCAACTCACTCCACTTTGACCATTGGCCTCAGTGAAATTAAATCATGGATGCAAACCAACTTCCTCAAACTTAACTGTGACAAATCAGACCCGATCATCATCGGTCCCAAATTCCTCTTCAAAACCACGCACAACTTTTGCTTCGCCATCTGTAACTCCACTCTGTCTCCCTCCTCACACATCCACAACATCAGGAGTTACTTTTGACAGCAACCTCTTCTTCAAAAACCATGTCCTCAAAATCACCAGAACTGCCTTCTTCCACCTTAAAATCTGTATCAGCATTATATTTATATGTTTGTATATTTGTACACTTTACATTTTCGAAAAAGAAGTATAGCCTACTTTATTTATTTATCCTTTTTGTATTACATTATCTGCCAAAATGATTATATATGGTGGTGACAAAACCCGTATTAAATATATACAGTTAAGCGATTTTGGTGTAGCATAGAATGCCTGCTCGCTGTCTGATTGTCTGATATGAATGCGCTTAGTGTTCTGTCTTACACAGCAAACTAATTCTTCACTAGTAAGACCGACATAATAACATAAAAATAAAAACACATAATAACATCTTGTGAATAGGCCTAAGTGATTAAATAATCAGCGGAAGGTTCTAAAAATATGAAAAACAACAAAGCTATACTTTACCGATTCTCTGAAAAAGACGAAAGATATAGGCTACTTTTAAAATAGTATGTGAAATATTACGTAAAAGTACCCTCAACTAGAGAATGACTCCCACATCTTATGCATTGATAAGCCTAGACCGCGTATCTGGTCATTTTTTGATTTTATTTGATTTGATTTAATTGTATCAAGAATGCCTTACACATGAAAAAAAAAAAGACATCAAATACAATTGAGGATAAAAACACGATAAAGTCCAGGACTTATTTCCATTGTGGTCCTCAACGCATAACATCAGGACACGACAAGACACTTACAGAGTGTGTGATAATCAATGACATAATAATAAATATAATAATAATAAATGCAAATAAAAATGGTAACTTGCCCTTTGATCTATTCCGCAACCCTCTCTAGTAACCAGGCCTTGACTGTCTTTTTGAAAGAGTTCAGTATGGAAATAACTTTAATTTGCCGATCTAACTCGTTCCACTGAACTGCCCCTATATAGGCCAAGGTTCCTAACACTGTCTTACATTTATAAGGACTCTGCCACAAGTATAAATATTGTGTGTGTCCTTTACCTTAGTTATAAGACACAACAAAAAAATTGGGAAACTACCAAACAATATTTTATGAATCATGGTCAGTCTTAACATAGTAACACCTGCCTCTCTGAGTTATGCTATTATAACTCTAGACTGCTGGGGAAGTTCCTTCCTTCCTATGACATGAGCTGCTCTCTCATCTCTCTTTTCATTTGTTTCCTTTAGTGTGCATCCTTGTCCCAGAAATGCTTGTTACTAACCTAGCCCTGAGTCCTTATGTTTCTTCTTCGCCCAGAATCTTGCCTTGGATTAGGGCGGCACCAAGACCTGGGTCTTGGGTGCAGCTGTCGCTGTGGACCTGCTACACCCTGCTACTCTCTGCGATTCCCTGCAGTGTCCTGCTGTGTCCACTGCGCCCACCCATGCTCTGCTGTGTCACGCTACACCCCCGTAACGCCCTGCTGTGCCCTGCTATGACATGAACTACTACGACATTTGAAGTCACTGTTCCATTATCTTTATTGTGACTATTATCGCCACTGTTCATCACACCCCCAACCGGCACCATCAGACACCGCCTACCAAGAGTCTGGGTCTGCCGAGGTTTCTTCCTAAAAGGGAGTTTTCTCCTCGCCACTATCGCAATAGCCACTGCTAATGCTTGCTCTTGAGGGAATTACTGTAATTGTTGGGGCTTTGGAATTTATAGAGTGTGGTCTAGACCTACTCTATCTGTAAAGTGTCTCGAGACAACTCTTGTTATGATTTGATACAACTAACTTTGATACAACTAAAACTGAATTGAATTGAACACGAGACTCCACAGGGAGCCAGTTGAGCTCAAAAAATAAAAATGAACAGTCAACATTAATACAACAACGTCACATGATTTAAAAAGCAACATATCATACGGGGGACAGAGGGGTGGTCTCTCCCCATTCACTACCGTACTTCTTAAAATCCGAAATAAGGTCCCATGAGGTCCACCGTAAGGGGAGGGACTTCGCCTCTCTACGCCAGAGATCTACTTTGGTGATACCTACACGTCCTTTCTAGGTTTGAGGCTTTCATTTAATTTGTGGACTAAATTCAATTGTACTCTGCAGGAAAACCGACTAAGTTATCAGCTTCTAGGAGTTACGGAGTGGCTCTTCGAGGCATGTAATTTCGGTGAATGTGAGTGTTTGTGTGGTGCATGCTGGGAACATTTATGATGGACCACTTTAATGAAAATTGCTCAGTGCTTTTCATCCATTCGCTGACACCCCACCGTTTCCCATCTCTCTCCATCTTTTCGCCCTTTCTACACACTCCTTTTTATTCTGCTTTCATTTCACACTGCCTCTGAAATGAAAAAAAAGTGTAAATTGTTTCCTTCTGATCAAAAGGATGAAAGCAGGGATATGCTTGGCTTTGCTGATTGCATTAAATGGGAAGTGAATAGAGCAACATACTATAGATTTAAAAATTATTTTTTCCCCCTTGCAAAACAACATCAGGCATCAGGAGTTCAAAGGGACTGATTTCAATGGAGTCCTTCAGCTGAATCACTTTTTGTATGCCGGTGCAATGTTTGTGCGGTCACGTCTGGTTAAAGAGACTCACCAGGATATCGTATTTCAAATACAAATAGGATCTGGTCCAGTTAGTGTCACACATCTCAAATGTTGGCTTTGACCAACTGCGACTTTGCTCGATTGAAAACCATGATGTCTCTCTCTCATGGGGGGGCCAAATTCTCTGGGCGGGCAAAGCAGAGAAAGGGGAGGTAACCTTGCTCCTTATGACCTCATAAGGAGAAGATTCCAGATTGGCCCATCTGAGCTTTCATTTTCTCAAAGGCAGAGCAGGATACCCAGGGCTCGGTTTACACCTATCACCATGCCCGAACCACCTCAACTGGCTCCTTTCGACGCAAAGGAGCAGCGGCTCTACTCCGAGCTCCTCACGGATGACTGAGCTTCTCACCCTATCTCTAAGGGAGACGCCAGCCACCCTCCTGAGGAGACCCATTTCGGCCGCTTGTACCCTGGATCTCGTTCTTTCGGTCATGACCCAGCCTTCATGACCATAGGTGAGGGTAGGAACGAAAACTGACCAGTAGATCGAGAGCTTTGCCTTCTGGCTCAGCTCTCTTTTCGTCACAACGGTGCCTTTAAGGAATACTGTTTCTGTAAATAAAATGACTTGACTGTGCTGAGAAATGTTTATCAGGTTTGATGGCTTGGACGTGGCACAGAACGTCAGTAGATGATGCACTTGTGTGGATGTTATCTAGTCATTTATTTCACTAGTATGCAAGTTCGCTATTCTGGAAACTAGACCATTCCCGTGACCACACCAGCTCATGTTTTTAGTTGCTCTGGCGGACACGTGTGGCCCGTGGCCCCCCCTCACCCATTCAAACACACAACACAACAAAAGTCAACCTGCGACAACACTTTCAAAGTAACCCAATTCTGCGGGAGAACCATGGAATTTGGTTACTTTTAAAGTGCTGTTGCGCAGGTTGACTTTTTTGTTTGCTTGTTGGGTAGACCAGACCCCCCCCTCTCACACACACACACACACACACACACACACACACACACACACACACACACACACACACACACACACACACACACACACACACACACACACACAGACACAGACACACACACACAAACAAAGACACACACTCCGCAGCCTAGCACCTGCCTCTCTGTAGAAGGCAGCAAACTGACTAGTACACAGTTTACAACAAAACAGGTTAGTTTGTGCATCAGTGAATTGGCCTAAATGTTCACAGAGCTTTATTTATTTTTTACAAGGCAAATTTAGGACCTAGGTGAAATAACTTTAAGGAAAACTGCTTTGCATAAATGCTTGCACACTAAACATGTGTGGTGTTACTTTGTAGATACAGTGCCTTGCGAAAGTATTCGGCCCCCTTGAACGTTTCGACCTTTTGCCACATTTCAGGCCTCAAACATAAAGATATAAAACTGTAATGTTTTGTGAAGAATCAACAACAAGTGGGTCCCAATTATGAAGTGGAAAGAAATTCATTGGCTATTTCAAACTTTTTTAACAAATAAAAAACTGAAAAAGTGGGCGTGCAAAATTATTCAGCCCCTTTACTTTCAGTGCAGCAAACTCTCTCCAGAAGTTCAGTGAGGATCTCTGAATGATCCAATGTTGACCTAAATGACTAATGATGATAAATAGAATCCAGCTGTGTGTAATCAAGTCTCCGTATAAATGCACCTGCTCTGTGATAGTCTCAGAGGTCCGTTTAAAGCGCAGAGAGCATCATGAAGAACAAGGAACACACCAGGCAGGTCCGAGATACTGTTGTGGAGAAGTTTAAAGCTGGATTTGGATACAAAAAGATTTCCCAAGCTTTAAACATCCCAAGGAGCACTGTGCAAGCGATAATATTGAAATGGAAGGAGTATCAGACCACTACAAATCTACGAAGACCCGGCCGTCCCTCTAAACTTTCAGCTCATACAATGAGAAGACTGATCAGAGATGCAGCCAAGAGGCCCATGATCACTCTGGATGAACTGCAGAGATCTACAGCTGAGGCGGGAGACTCTGTCCATAGGACAACAATCAGTCGTATACTGCACAAATCTGGCCTTTATGGAAGAGTGGCAAGAAGAAAGCCATTTCTTAAAGATATCCATAAAAAGTGTCGTTTAAAGTTTGCGCAAAAAGCCACCTGGGAGACACCCCAAACATGTGGAAGAAGGTGCTGTGGTCAGATGAAACCAAAATAGAACTTTTTGGCAACAATGCAAAACGTTATGTTTGGGGTGAAAAGCAACACAGCTCATCACCCTGAACACACCATCCCCACTGTCAAACATGGTGGTGGCAGCATCATGGTTTGGGCCTGCTTTTCCTTCAGCAGGGACAGGGAAGATGGTTAAAATTGATGGGAAGATGGATGGAGCCAAATACAGGACCATTCTGGAAGAAAACCTGATGGAGTCTGCAAAAGACCTGAGACTGAGACGGAGATTTGTCTTCCAACAAGACAATGATCCAAAACATAAAGCAAAATCTACAATGGAATGGTTCACAAATAAACATATCCAGGTGTTAGAATGGCCAAGTCAAAGTCCAGACCTGAATCCAATCGAGAATCTGTGGAAAGAACTGAAAACTGCTGTTCACAAACCTCTCCATCCAACCTCACTGAGCTCGAGCTGTTTTGCAAGGAGGAATGGGCAAAAATGTCAGCTCTCGATGTGCAAAACTGATAGAGACATACCCCAGTTAACTTACAGCTGTAATCACAGCAAAAGGTGGCGCTACAAAGTATTAACTTAAGGGGGCTGAATTGAATTTTGCACGCCCAATATTTCAGTTTTTTATTTGTTTAAAAGGTTTGAAATATCCAATAAATTTCGTTCCACTTCATGATTGTGTCCCACTTGTTGTTGATTCTTCACAAAAAATTACAGTTTTATATCTTTATGTTTGAGGCCTGAAATGTGGCAAAAGGTTGAAAAGTTCAAGGGGGCCGAATACTTTCGCAAGGCACTGTATTACAATACCTTTGGCAATTATAGTACTGCTGTTGGACTTCACAAGCTGTGTACGGGTTAGCGTAATATGTTTTGGGTTCTGGTGTTTGGGTGGTTTTGATTGGCCATCGGGCTGGTTTTGTCATAAGGAACTAAAGGTTCCAGAAGGTGCAGCCTTCTTTTGTCGCCTCTCTCCATCAGCTCTGCAAAATGTATGCTGAATTGTCTTTTTTTAATTTTTTTTACAAATATTAGTTATGCTTTATGTGGTTGACGTTGAATGGGGATATCATGCTAGAAAAGGTCTTTTTGGTCACAAACATCAGTGTCTGATAATCAATAATGACACACTGCCATTATTTATGGCTAGGCTAACATTACCCCTGTCATCTTTAAGTATTCAAAGACTATTCCCCTATTGTGGTCTTGAACATGACTTAATTTTCTGGACTCGAACATTACTTGAGGGGTGTCTCAATTCGGATACTTCCGTAAATACACTTGCACGTAGTAGGCTACACTATGTTCTCGCCTGTGAAGTGCATCAATTTCGACACGGTGGTGCTGTCTCAAATCACGTATTGGCTGTTGGGAAATGACACTTCTTCATCTTATTGGTACTTATTGAAAAAAAACATGTATGCATTACATTTGTATGGTTAGGTTCTGCCGTTTCAATCGCAACCGCTGCAGTTTCCTCCCCCGCAATTGTCACGTTTGAAAATACATTGGTGGTGCCGCAGCTTCCGCGGCATAGCAAAGATGGCGACCCCTTGAGGGCGAGTCGTGTGCAGCGTTTCACGCAACATTTTGACGGCTTTGAGGGCAGCATCTGGGTACTCTTTCTACACTTGTTTGACTTAAAGTGCTCATATTATGCTTTTTAGCTATTTCCCTTTCCTTTATTGTGTTATATATCTTTTTTGTGCACGTTATAGGTTTACAAAGTGAAAAAGCCCAAAGTCCCCCCCCAAAGGGACTTACCATCTCCAACAGAAAACACTGTTCACCAACTGCTCCAAACAGCTCTACTGTAGTCCAGCCTTTACTTCAGAGACCGATGTTATAATGCTCGCCTAGCTGCTAGCATGGCACGCCCTCATACTCTGCTTCTGACTGGCTAGTAGTCCTTACCTAGGTACTGTCAGGGCACGCCCTCATACTCCGCTTCTGACTGGCTAGTAGTCCTTACCTAGGTACTGTCAGGGCACGCCCTCATACTCCGCTTCTGACTGGCTAGTAGTCCTTACCTAGCTACTGTCAGGGCACGCCCTCATACTCTGCTTCTGACTGGCTAGTAGTCTGTACCTAGGTACTCGCAGTACTTGACTCCAAACAAAGATGGAACAGAAGTGAGATGTCTCACTCTGTAGCTTAAACAGAGAGCTCAACACACAGGGTGAAAAGAGGAGCTGCAGCAATGTGCAGTACAACAAATATGTTTTGTTTTTTTATTAAACCATGTAAACCTCTATATACAATTATGAACCTGAATATGAGCACTTTAAGAATTATAATGCCTTGATATAAATGAATTTAAATATGTCACAGAAATCAACTAAAATAAGAAGTTATCTATAAGATTATTTTTTTAATAAACAATAATATGAATGAAACTTACTGTAGCAGCTCCACTGCTGTAGACCTCTGTTCACAGATAACCACAAACACACGGGGAGGAATATTTGCCACAGCTCTTTATTTGATGATCGCATCAGCAATGAATTGTCCCACAATCCGTCTGGAGCTCCCTCGCTCCCACTCGGTCGCGAGGGCAAAACTTTGCGCTGTCCAGCCCACCACACAGTGTCCACGTCTCCTCTCTCACAGTCGGCCATCAAGAGGTCGGCTCGGCTCACTACTGCTTTAAAGGGAGAGCATGATTAGACAACTCGCTGCAGCTGTAACAATCAGTCCCTCCCTGCCTGCTCACCTGAGCCACCACCTCCTCTCCACACTCTCTCCACACCTCCACACTTACCCACAAAAGAAGCAAAACAGGAAACCTTATCTAGCAATTTTGGGGTGTGTTCGTGTCCCGGTGTTTTAATCCAAAGTACGATCTTTAAAAAAAAATCTTAACAAGCCGTTTTGTTGCGCTTGACGTTAATGTTTTGTCAGATAAACTCAACGGCCACTGCAAGGAGCATTTAAATAAATACCACCTCATGAATTGTCGTTGAGTTTGGAGAATCGGACATGGAACTCAGCAAACCACACAGAAAAAAAGTAAAGGTTGCACATTGTGTGCGGAGACAAAACGCTACAGCAAACGCAATAAATACTGCTGCTGCAAAGAGGAATCATTATATACAAGGCGTCAAGCCAAATAAAACGGCTTTTCTTTTCTGAAATCCAAATCAATCACTTTACCTAACCTCTTTTAAAAGGCCCCAACAACAATGCCAACTATTGTTGGCATGGCCTTGAGCTACCCACTGAATCCCAGGCTTCTCCTGCTCAATGGCCTATAGTGGAGGACTGAATGTCCCGGGCAACCGAATGAATATGAAGCACAGTGCTTTATCAACTCTTCTGTATTAAAAAGAGAAAAAATCTTACTCATGCAAAAACTTAATAAATGTCCCCCACATAAAGAAAACCAGGGGGCATTTTTTTGACATGGGATGTTTTGTGTGCAAAAATCTCCCATATGTTTTGTTTTTGAAGTTGGTGGTTTGTGTTATCAGTGTTTTGGATGGATGCAGCAGTCAGAGGGAAAGGCTAGGGGATTGGACCGAGGAGCCTGAGGATGCAGAAACAGCTTTAGGATTCACAGCCCACACTGGGCTGGCACAACGGCTTCTGAAAAGTGTGTGTGTGGGTGGTTTAGTGTGCATATTTTGAATGTGTATTTGTATATGCATGTCTGTGAGTATTTGACTTTGTGTGGACATATTTGCTCTGTCATGCCAATAAGGATGTCAAGACTTTGAATTATGCAGTGACTAACCCAAGGTTGTGTGTGTGTGTGTGTGTGTGTGTGTGTGTGTGTGTGTGTGTGTGTGTGTGTGTGTGTGTGTGAGGATGGCTTATCCAGTGTGTTGACTTCTTTTAAAAGCATGAAAAGAGAGGATAAGGCTGTACTGTCTCTTTAAGTGTCAGTGTACTTGTGTGTTTCCTTAATGTGTATCTGTCAGGTTTAGCTTTTGTGTCTTACACTTGACCATGCCTCACAAATGTCAAGTACAGCGTGAAAGATAATGCCACAAATCAATAAAAGCTTGGCTTGTATAGTGACAGACAGCCTCAAGGAGACCTGCGTTTTTGTTGGACACATCTCAACTTCTGAACCTTTTCAGGCCTGGCTGATCAGAGGCAATTTTCTATGTGGCTACACCGGAGCGGCTGTGAACACAGCACATTGGATGTGTGAACGTGTTTAGCCAGTGGATCAGAGAGCAGCAGCCCCAGCCAGACAACAGGCTGTCACAGATCTTAGGGGACCAAGGGGCTGGAGCAAAAACCCATTCAGTGCCTGCAATCACAAAACAAGCACTTGGGACAAAGACATTTCTTATTTGCTTATTGTAGGGAATTATTTCAATGCAGACAGACGCTGGACCTCAGCAATCATGACCACAACAAATCCTCAACCGTCCATGTTTTCTTATCCCCTGTTGTCCTTACATGACCTAACAAGCTGTTTTAATTCTTGGAATGGAAGTATAGTTAATACACTTAAATTGACAAAACTGTATACATTATTAAAATTAGTTAAATGATTAAACCTTCAATAACTGATATTTTGGCCACATGGCAGCAGCAGTTGTGAACACAACATATCGTCACATTTTTAAGTTGATAAGTGTATCAACTTATAGTTGTATATGTGCACTGAGACCATGTAGAATGGTGATTTTACGCTTTAAATAAAAATTGATTGATTGACTGATATATTTACTCGTCCTGCTGACGCAGAGCAACATTAGCATTTATTTAGAGTCGTTCTTGTGTTCATCTGAGGGGTGTTATGTTCAATATTCACTCTCCTTTTTCAGCTCTGTGTTTGGTCTCCACCATCTCCCTGAGGGAAATAGCTGTCTCTTTACCTGCTAAATGCTTCACTATGTTCACCGGCTAGTCTCTACGGTGTCTGTCTGCTGAGTGATCTCGAAGAAGAGGCAGTTAGTTTATTTTTCCACTTGCTGAGTGGTTGTTTTTTCTTAAGAATTTGGTCACGCTGTACGGATCGCATTTGCACCTGCTAAAATCCGATTGTATTCCAATCACAATGCGTTCTGCGTGCATTTCCACCTGGCATTGACACGTTTTTTTCCTTATCCAGGGAGGATGTCCACAGACAGATTACATGTTTATACGGGGTGTAAATTCCTTACACCGATCTTCAGTTCAGTCTCAGATTGCAATTTCAGTCTGTTGCTGGTTCGGACTGTTTTGTTCAGTTCAGTAGTAACTAGGCCTAGAAACAAGGGCGTAACGTTGGGTTCAACATTGGGGGGTTTGTGATCTCTATTTTGAGCAAAATGCAAATTTTGAACACCATACACTTCATTTCCTGCATTGTGGTGATTTTCTTCTGCAACAATTTGTGCCTTTTCTGCATCAAGTTATGGTGCAAATGTCTTTATTTATGTAAAAGAAATTATAATAGGTTTTGGGGGTGGGTTGCACTGGCCAGTTTTGATTATTGGGGGGTTTTAACCTCCACCCCCCCCCCCTGTAAATTACACCTATGCCTAGAAGAAACTCAGCTACTCCTTATCTGAGTCTTTGCATTATGATTGTTTCTGTAGCTTTGTGGTTTTTCAGTAAGCTTTTAACCATACAGTACACACAGGTTACTGTATATCACAGCTGTGCTAATATTGGCGTTAAGAGTCACCTGTAAAAAGAGCTTCAATGCAAAAAGCGACTAATTCCGTCTGTAACACTGGAGATTCAGATTTAACCTCAATCTACTCATGAATCTGCATTCATTAAAATACAACTCTTTTCCATAAAAACAAAGGAAAATCTATGTTTTTGCTGAGTCTTCCTCCAACTACTGCACAACGCTGAGCAAAGGTTTCCACGACTGGGGCCTTGGAGGAGGAATAAGGTCCGTTAAAAGAAAGTGTTAGTTGTTAATCAGAAGAGGAAATGACAGAGGAAATGAAAAACATTAGATGGCGATTCAATTCACTGATATTGTCGGTGCAGTAACCTGTCCGCTGGAGTGGCTTCCATGTTCAATTAAATAATCGATTACTTTAATGGAGAACTCAAATGGAATTCATTGCATTTAATGGTTTAGTTTTACGCCACCTTTCAGAATTGGTTATTTCCCTCCGCGTTGTGATTAAATATATGGATTTCAAGGTCACAATTTCCTCTTGTATTGCATGAAAACAGGAAAGAACCTGTGCACATTCATTCTCTTTCTGCTGCCGTGCTACTCCTCCTCCAAGCAGACAGCCCTACTAGTACTGTAAAAGAAGGATGAGTCAGTGTTGTCCACAGTTTTTTTGTTAAGACATCAAGTGAAAAAAAACCGACATGGGACATGAAACCTGTCCGTTGTTTTTTTTCAGTCCTCTTCGTTCTCACATGCGTCTAACAAGACATATATTCTTTTATTTGAATCAGTATGGCTGTCTATTTTACCTGCAAAGAACGTTGTATGGAACCCATACAACGCTCTTTGCAGGTAGAATTAATGATTAATTCATTGAATTTTGGGTGTTTTATTCAATTTTTAAACAGTTGAAAAACATGTTTAAATGGTTTTTAAAACAGTATCTGACTAAACTTTGACATAAATCAGTCTGTGATCCACTCAACATCCTCTGATCTTAACTATTAGTCAAAATTATTCTTAATGTCTATGGGCAGGATATCTCAATATCTCTTGGTAGAGCGGGCGCACATACACAGAGGTTTATGCCTCGACACACAAGGTCCAGGGTTCGAGTCCGACCTGGGACAATTTCCTTCATGTCTTCTCCCCCCCCCCCCTTTTACAGCTTTCCTATCCATTAAAGGTGGAAATGCCCAAAATGTAATCTTTATAAAAACAGCTCAGAAATTAGGTATAATGTCATATAATGTCATTATAAATTTGACCATGAATTTGAAACAAAATGTTGAAAAAAGTTACAAAAACCTTTTTAAAAAGTGTCAAAAGCATAAAAGAAGAGCCATACATCTTGAAAAAAAGCACCAAAAATTCTATTTCACTTTTGACCTGGATGGACAACAAGTTCACAGTCGAAGGGAAGACAACACAAGGGTTAAATGTAAAAAGAAAAAGAGCCAAAATGCTGAAAAAAACACCAAAAATGAAATTTCACTTTTGACCTGGATGGACAACAAGTTCACAGTCGAAGGGAAGACAATACAAGGGTTAAATGTAAAAAGAAAAAGAGCCAAAATGCTGAAAAAACACCAAAAATGAAATTTCACTTTTGACCTGGATGGACAACAAGTTCACAGTCGAAGGGAAGACAACACAAGGGTTAAATGTAAAAAGAAAAAGAGCCAAAATGCTGAAAAAAACACCAAAAATGAAATTTCACTTTTGACCTGGATGGACAACAAGTTCACAGTCGAAGGGAAGACAACACAAGGGTTAAATGTAAAAAGAAAAAGAGCCAAAATGCTGAAAAAAACACCAAAAATGAAATTTCACTTTTGACCTGGATGGACAACAAGTTCACGGTCGAAGGGAAGACAACACAAGGGTTAAATGTCGCACAAAACGTGCTGCTTTAAGTCGAGATCTCACATCCTCTTCTGTCAGGACTGGCGGGCTCCGTGGGAGGGAATAGATAATGGTTGTGTGGAGTCACCGCTGTGGAGGGAATCAGAACAGCCAGAGCAGCAGCTGGTATCTATAATTTAACAGAAGCACAGGGAGTGTAAGGAGGTATAAAGAATTCAGAAAGGTGAGGGGAAGCCACAGGCCTCAGAGGGGCTCTCTCTCTCTCTCTCTCTCTCCCACCCACCCACACACACACACACACACACACACACACACACACACACACACACACACACACACACACACACACACACACACACACACACACACACGTACGGCAGAGAACAGTGTGTCCTCCGCTGGGGAATCTAAAAGCAGATACCATTAGTTGTCTCTCAAGTCTAGACGCGGACTGTTTTTCTGTTTCAACGTCATGCTCGGGTACTTATATTTTCTCTTACACACCAGAATTTCTCTCCAAAGTCCTCAAAGTAAATCTCCAAAATGTTTTTATATCGTTGTCAAACCTAATGGAAATGTGTATGCATAAATCCATTTATTTGTTTTGTTATGAATCATGCTTTTAAAAGCCAAAATGATATTCATCATTTATTTATTTATTTATTTTTTTAACTGAGAAGAGCCCAAGGTCTACTCATGTGAATTTTCTAACGTTCCTGGGTGGAATCAAATCCAGGCTAATGAAATATGGATAGCTCTTTGATCTTTGAAATGATCAGTCCAGAAACATCACCATCTACATGTTTTATTTCAAAACTAAAATTGTAAAGGAAGATTTCATTAACAGATAGATAGTGTTTTCATTTCAATACTTTTTCATTTCCTTCATTCTGTGGCCGGATCTAAGTCTTCATTTCAACTACTTTAGTTTATGTTTGAGATATCAGAGCGGCCTTTGTGTGAACATTTTTCAGACAGGTTCAGTCTTTATAGATTTAGTTTCATTTTACACATACAGACAAAATGGATAGTTGGACAACTGTGGAAATAGCAAGGATGTTTAATCTCTGCACTGCTTTAGTGTCTGATAGGACATAACTGTAGGCATAGCTCCTGGAGTGCCAATGTTAAGTCTGTTCCGTTTCTGTAAAAAAACTAAACCGAAATGATTTGCCCAAGCGAGCCAAGCGATGTTTGACAACACTCCTACTCAAAAAGCGATATTACAACATTTCATTTTAGACATTTATTTACTATTTTATTAATATATTAAGCTACTTTTGTGAACCCAAGACTTTTGTTAACTTATTTCAAGTTCCAAAACAATTGAGTGTTGATTTGTTTACACAAGAGATTTGAGAAATCAACTTTTCAGCTTTAGGGCCAAATTGTCTCTTTACACATTGCTCTGGAACACATTTGGGCCTCACTATACAGAAAATAAATGAATAATACAATAAAAATAAATATATGGCGAATTTAAAAAGAAATGTAAAATTACCTTAGACCTTACCATTACCTTTTTTTTATTTGTATTTTTCTGGTTGGTTTCTTTGGCCTGGTAATTTGGTTTGAGTTTTTCTTGAAGATTTTAGTTTTGTTCAGTTTCACATACCAAAATTATTTTTCACTGCTTGCTTACTTACTGTATGTTTTGGATTGTGTTCACTAACGCTGATCCGATCTGGATTGGTTGTGGCTTCCTCTGTTGGGATTGATATGCTAATTGTGCATGATCTACTCCACCGGTGCAGTATTGGTTGTAAATAATTAACCCTCCTGTGTGGGGAGTATTGTTTGCAATTGCCTGTCCACACGCTGAGGAAGGGCATCCATTGTGTGGCAATAAATTCTATCAATTTGGAGTGATGTCCTAGCTTTATTTATTAGCCTGACGTGGTCCTACTCAGATTCTCGTCAGAGTATGAGTCTGATGCTGCTCCATTGGGCTGTGATTACGGGGCGTGTTTCAACCGAACCAGGAAAGAAAATGCCTCAAAACTCAATTGGATAGACCTCCAACCAATCAGAGCAACGGATAGACCTACAACCAATCAGAGCAACGGAGTATGTGACGTATGTTGAGCGACGCGTAGTTGTCAACAGAACGCAACTGCATGCACGCTGGAAGAAGTAGTAGAATAAGATGAGTGTAAACGATCTTTGCCAATGTTGTAAAAAGAATTTAAGGATACAGGGAGTACTTACCAACATGATCATCATTTTTGAGAGAAATAGTAAAGGTGAACGCATATATACGAAGAAGTTCTCCGTTTAGGATTAGAACTCGAAAATAAAAGCAAACCCGAAGCGCTCTTTGGTGACGTGGTTGATTACTGTTGATCATCTGTCCATCATAGTTTAAAGCCCGCCCTGACAATTTGATTGGTCCAAACAGTTCTGGTTGGAGCATAGTTGCTCCACAACGGATCAAGTCCAGACCGAACTTCCCGAACCTCAAATGTTGTGGGTGGGGCTAAGTTCGGCTGGCATCCAGGCTATTTATTTATAAATAGACATTAACAATTTTAATTTAAAGCTCTTTTACTATTCTTCCCAGACACAACATCTGGATGTAGGTCTGGCTTGTCAGGCTAATTCTTCTTACTTTTTTGCAAACACAAGTCATAATATGTCAATGTTCAGACATCAAATGTAGTTGTGTACAGTACATGCATGTATATTATACACAAAGCAAATACGCGGAAACCTACTTTGCAATGTTTCACTGCTTAATTTTCCGTTGAACACAAGAAAGTAGAGATAAGTAGCCATCTTGTATAAGATAACATGACGCCGGGGGTGTTTGGTTTTCCTCCTGTCCTCCCTAATGTTTGGAGTCAGCAGCTGCTGCTGATTTATAACCTTTGCCCCATGAGATACAGTTGTCTAACAAACCCTCCCATTTTTGACGGAATAGCTTCTGGTGCAGCAGATATTTTATTGCACCAAAGACCAACATTACACTCCAAGAAATATCTGTGTACTAACAGTTGTTTGACTGTAGAAAATTGCAGAAATTGTCCGTAGAACGTGATTCACAGTTTGTTTTTTCACATTTTGAATTGTATAATTTGTGCTCCGACAATTTCCGTCGCCCACGGAGGTTGGTTTTGGGAGTTTAAAAAAGTCCACGTTGTCATTTTACTCGACGCTTGCCGCTTTTTACGATTTATTCACGGATTTATTTCTTAGAGTGTAGCATTCATTTGGTGTCGTGTTTGTGTCCACCTGTTGAATCCTTTTAGCTCTGGTTTGGTCTCCACCAACTCCTGAGAGAAATGGGACCCCTTTCAAATTTCACAGTCATTTATGTATTGTTAATATGACAATTTAAATTGGGTAAAGTCTAGAGTTTATAATGTGATATCTCTGATGTAGTTGGTGAGTCAAATACTGGCTTGTACATTATGTCTGGGTTCTAGCAAGAATCAGGCCGGTCCTCTTACGCCAGGGGCACACTGGACGTAGTCTCGCATTGCCAGACCTTCCTCCACAGCGCTGCCGAGGAGGGTCTGGCTAGTCCACACAGCATTCCGGGATGGGAGAAAAACGTGCTCTGATTTATCGGCATTTCTTTAAACCAATCACAATCGTCTTGGGCGGACTCAATGGCGGTGCTGCTGCAAAATAGCCTCCGGAAGGAACTTGTTTTGGTGGAACGTGTACGTTCAAAAGTTGTTTTTAGTCGTGCGACAGAAAACTCCGATTGGACAGATAGTCTAGCTAGCTGTCTGGATTTACCCTGCAGAGATCTGAGGAGCAGTTAACCATAGTACATAGTATAGTTTTATATAAAGCTTCATAGCTGTACTTTGGTGGTCTTCTGTTTGATTACCTACCTGGCAATATCAATACATTACCCGATTAAGAGATCTTGTATTTTCTTTTTATTTAAATTAATTTTTTTGTAAGATTATTTTTATGGGCATTTCCACCTTTAATGATAGAAGACATGACAGGGGAGAGAGAGGGGGAAGACATGAAGCAAACTGTCACAGGTCGGACTGGAGCCCCGGACCTTCTGCATCGAGGAATAAACCTCTGTGCACGTGTGCCTGCTTTACCAACTGAGCTAACCGGCCACAGAGCTCTTTTATTATTAAACAACAAAAACAAATGTTCTGTTTTTGGCAGTGTCGTGTTTGTGTTTCATGTATGAATGTCATGTATTTGTCAAACGTCTGTTTGGTTTACGTATTGATGAAGAGACCTGAGTCCCAAATTGCCAGGTTCTATTCTCGTGAATGTGCTTTCGGTCCATTTGACGTTTTCAGGCTTTTACTCAGATGTATGTGAATACCGTAAAAGGGATTTACAGTACATCCCAAATCCAATTTAGCAGCAGTGTGTGAAACATTGCGAGTGTATCATGCTAAATAAAGTGTTCACATGTTGTTCTGGCTTTTAGGCATAAATAGATCATCTCATCCCGTTATAAACCTCAGATCTTGTTTCGCTGTATCAGAATCAGATTGTGGGCTTAGGCATGAGCACGGAAGACAAAGAGAAGTGATCTGCTTTGCATCATTGGCATGCGGTTTGTATGTGCTGTATGTATTCATCTTTAATTGGAACAAAGAGGGCACAGAAATAATCTTTTTTTTCATCGGAGTTGTCTTTTCTTTAAAGATCTGGTCTTTGATGTTGCATGGCCAAAAAGAGAATGGCATCGGTGCACTTAGCTAGCATTTTCCTTAAAGTGATGTATTGATCAAGTTAGAGTGGCATCTTTTTTTTTGGCCAGGGGAAAAAAACAACCTATTTTTAGGAACGGCAACACTCACACACACGTTTGGCAGCCACATGCATTCAGTGGTTCTCAATCAATGGGATGGCTGAAACAGAGCGTAAAGGTGTGTTTTCTCTGGGTGAGGGGAGTCACACGAAGAGATGTAATTACTTGATAAAAAAAAAAGGCACTGCAGCGTCATTAAACGATCAATGCTGCAGACGAGAGATCTGAGTTTTAAGCGAGAGATAGAAATTACAAATCACTTTGCTTGTTTGAATGGTTTCTTTTGAGTTCTTGTCAGAGATTATAAGTCACTGGCTGCAATTCATTCATTTTATCTTAGCAAAGCCATAACATTAGGGTCATAACGCACGCACGCACACACACACACACACACACACACACACACACACACACACACACACACACACTCTTTAACACTCCTGTTGTCCTCGGGTCAAATAGGACCCATTTTCAAAAAGTTTTTATATCAGAATTTGGGTTTCTTGTCAAAATAAATAACGTGGATTGTTCCATAAAACACTCTTCACAAGTAAAACAAATGATCAGTTCACTACTTTTATTGAATTTGGCGGATTTATTAAATTTTATAGCATATGGAGAAAAAAAAATTATAAGAATGTCAAAAAGAACAACAAAAATGTCGAAAGAATCGCAGCAAAAATCAAAAAAACATCAGGAAAAGCGACAATTTAAAATTTTATTTTATTTTGACCCAGAAAAACAAAAAGTTGCATTCTCAATGGGAAGACAACACAAGGGTTAAAGGTCCCATGACATGCTGCTTTTTGGATGCTTTAATATAGGCCTTAGTGGTCCCCTAATACTGTATCTGAAGTCTCTTTTATATAGACCTTAGTGGTCCCCTAATACTGTATCTGAAGGCTCTTTTATATAGACCTTAGTGGTCCCCTAATACTGTATCTGAAGTCTCTTTTATATAGACCTTAGTGGTCCCCTAATACTCTATCTGAAGTCTCTTTTATATAGACCTTAGTGGTCCCCTAATACTGTATCTGAAGTCTCTTTTATATAGACCTTAGTGGTCCCCTAATACTGTATCTGAAGTCTCTTTTATATAGACCTTAGTGGTCCCCTAATACTGTATCTGAAGTCTCTTTTATATAGACCTTAGTGGTCCCCTATATTGCTTATTAAAGATAGCATCACCATTCATGACTGTCATTGCTGTCATCAGAAGCAATGCTCCGGCGAAATTGAAATTTCGGGATTTCTTTCTCTCGTTGTCTGTGCGTCTCAGTAGCAGTCTTCCTCAGTTTGGTGCCGTGTTTTTCTGCCCGTGGCGGTGAGAGAAGCCCAGCCCTGTGGCTCACACGCAGCAGAACATCCCAGTCAAGCAGCTCAGTGCCGCGTTCAATCCGTGCCTTAAAGAATGAATGGTCATGCATTTTTGAGTCAATCTGTGTATGCATTTCTGAATATACAGTGTCTGTATGTGTGTGTATGGTGCTGTCTTTGTGCGGGGGCGGGTTTAGTGAGTTTGACAGTCAGTTTTTATATCCGTACACGACAGCCCCATCAAAGATTAACAGTGAGAAAAAACATGAACCACTAATGGAGGCACACAGTGTACTTGTAGCATGGTAAAGTTACAGCTGCCCTCACTAATGCTGCCACTGGGTAACCGCATATGCACACACACACACACACACACACGCACACACACACGCACGCGCACACACACACACACACACACACACACACACACACACACACACACACACACACACACACACACACACACACACACACACTGATTTCTGGCACTATCTTTGTGGGGACCTGTCATTGATATAATGCATTCCCTAGCCCCTTACCCTAACCTTAACCATTACAACTAAATGCCTAACCTTAACCCTTACCCTCACCCTAACCATAACCTAATTCTATCCCTAATCCTAAAACCAAGTCTTAACCCTCAAACAGCCCTTTAAACATGTGTGGGGTCCAGCATTTTGGCCCCACAAAGCTGTCGGGACCCCACAAGTATACTGGACCCCACAAATATAGTTAAACAAGAACACACACACACACACACACACACACACACACACACACACACACACACACACACACTCTGACACTTGGACTGAAGTGACTGATGTACTCTACCTCTCAGTCTCCCGTCCATCAGCTACTGACAGATGGTGAAACAGAAAATAGTGCAGGGATGGTACACAGAGTAGAACAGGGTTAAAGGTTTTAAATATGTCCATTCCTATGAAAAGAAAACCTAAAAAAAAAAAAAAAAACAGTCCAAAATGAATCATTCAGCAGCTTTACCACACTTCTTCTGACTTCAGCCCAGAATACAAAGTGGGAATCTTTGTAATGGCATTCTGTTTTATCTATGAAGGTTATTTATTCATACTTTGGGTCAATTACTGACAAAAATGTGGTCATGTGGATTTAAAAATGTATATCAAAGCAACACTGGCCCATTTTTAAAATATGATATTGTTCGGAATTTATTCTAACAAAACCAAGCAAAACCAAACAAGACATGTGTAATGTCCTAATGCAGTACCAGACAGAGGTATGCATCGCTTTTTGTCAAATGTCCGAGGCGTCTGACTTCTCAGAAGTCAAAGCACTGTGAGAATCAGCTAGAAATGGCAAAATAATACGGCAACACTTGACTACTTGAAGGTATCTACATAAGAGTGACATAACACTGTTATGAACACATGACACCGTCATGACACATGAACCCTAACCCTAACCCTAACCCTAACCCTAACTTGTCATGACAAAAACCGAATGACACTTACTAAAAGAAGCGTTATGTCATAAACGTGTATGACTTGTTTATAATGTTTATGACACGTTCATGACAGTGTCATGTCACTCTTATGTTGATACCTTCAAGTAAAGTGTAACCAATAATACTTATAAAAATAAGAATCTGCTGGGCTTCTATTAGTCTGGATCCTGACATCCAGCATGTGTCCCTCACCTACCGCTCTCTGCGTGTCGTTCTCAAACCCTGTTCACAATAACACAGGCCTGCTTGGTTCTGTCCCTGAATGAGCTATAGATTTACAAAGAATGTGTTTACGGCATTTCCTCTCTAACTGGGACGTTTTGGGACCGATTGGTGGGGATTGTTGTGGACGAAGTACACACGGAGATACACTGGTAAGCCATGTATCCGGCTAATTTAAATGGCTCACGTTAGTGTATTGTGTCAACAGTTAACTTCATTTAATATTGGATGTGCCTGGTGCTACCAGACTCTGGTCCACTAGCCTGGTCCTACCAGACTCTGGTCCACTAGCCTGGTCCTACCAGACTCTGGTCCATTAGCCTGGTGCTACCAGACTCTGGTACACTAGCCTGGTCCTACCAGACTCTGGTCCATTAGCCTGGTGCTACCAGACTCTGGTACACTAGCCTGTTCCTACCAGACTCTGGTCCATTAGCCTGGTCCTACCAGACTCTGGTCCACTAGCCTGGTCCTACCAGACTCTGGTACACTAGCCTGGTCCTACCAGACTCTAGTCCATTAGCCTGGTCCTACCAGACTCTGGTCCACTAGCCTGGTCCTACCAGACTCTGGTCCACTAGCCTGGTCCTACCAGACTCTGGTACACTAGCCTGGTCCTACCAGACTCTGGTACAGAGAGTCTGGCCTCTCTCCATTGACAAGTGTTAACTTCCTTGAAGGCGGGTCCTCTGTTGAAGTTTAAAACTATTGGATCTGCCCAGAGCCACTCTGGTAGCCTGGCTCCGCCCTCCTACGTACTGTCTGGTAGGACCAGGCTAACAAGAGGGGAGACGACAACAACTATCGGCTTAGCATCTCTAGCGTTAGCCTTAGCCAACTCCTTCACCGCTAACGGAGCGAGCTGGAAAACCAAACTGTTCCCGAACCCCGTGGGGAGGAGGGCCACGACATCATGGCCCCCAACACAACTCAGCAAAGATTGGTCTTTCGGCGGCGTTGCCACAACGGGCCGAGTGGCTTCGCTCGCATCTTTCTCCGCCACCATTACGAAACTACAACTCAAACTAGCGCACGACCTCAACGTCATCGCCACTCCCTCTGTTCTCTGATTGGACCGGTAAAGATTTGGCCGGAGAAAACCCAAGAATATATCGCAAACCCAGACGGAGTACTGGAGGAAAATGAAAATTGAGCGGAAGTACGTAGGATGGCGGAGCCAGGCTACAAATGTTCCACCAAAACAAGTTCCCCCCCCGAGACCATTTCACAGAGCCACCGTCGCTGCGTCCGGAGCTTAGCGCCGCTCAAGAAGATTGTGATTGGTTTAGAGAAATGGAAACAACCCAGAGCCTTTTGTTTCTCCTATCCCAGAATGTTGTGCGCGCAACATTTTTAAGACCACAAGTTTACATAGACGCCGCTGCTAATTCGGCGTCACCTCTGATACACCCACCAAAGCCCGTTTCACCCTGTTTCACCCGTTTCACCCTGTTTCACCCGTTTCACCCCGTTTCACCCGTTTCACCCGTTTCACCCCGTTTCACCCTGTTTCACACTGTTTCACCCGTTTCACCCCGTTTCACCCCGTTTCACCCGTTTCACCCTGTTTCACCCGTTTCACCCGTTTCACCCGTTTCACACTGTTTCACCCGTTTCACACTGTTTCACCCTGTTTCACCCGTTTCACCCGTTTCACCCCGTTTCACACTGTTTCACCCGTTTCACACTGTTTCACCCCGTTTCACCCGTTTCACCCCGTTTCACACTGTTTCACCCGTTTCACCCCGTTTCACCCTGTTTCACCCGTTTCACACTGTTTCACCCGTTTCACCCCGTTTCACACTGTTTCACCCGTTTCACCCGTTTCACCCGTTTCACCCCGTTTCACCCGTGTCACCCCGTTTCACACCGTTTCACCCCGTTTCACCCGTTTCACCCCGTTTCACCCCGTTTCACCCGTTTCACCCGTTTCACCCCGTTTCACACTGTTTCAACCGTTTCACCCCGTTTCACCCGTTTCACCCCGTTTCACCCGTTTCACCCCGTTTCACACTGTTTCACCCGTTTCACACTGTTTCACCTGTTTCACCCGTTTCACCCGTTTCACACTGTCCCGAGGAAACATGTCATTCAACCCGGGAACCGTAGCAAAATGGTGGACACCGTTTTGAGATTGAACGAGCCACTGGTAAGCTGTGACCAGACTGATCTCATAACGTGTCGTATGTATGACACGCCAATTCGAATGCCGTTTTTGCGTGTTATCAAGACGCATAATCGCTTTTTAGCATGTTTATCAACGCCGTTCGGCCGCCATTGACCTACATTACGTGTGAATTGTCGCCGTAGCGAGTAGTATGAAAGGACGTAGGTCTGCGGAGGGAGGTTGGATGGCGTGGTGGATGGGTAAAACACAGGACCATCAACCAGGAGAGCCGGGATCGCGTGTGGCGTTTGTCAACCGTTTTTTCTTTTTAAGCCTTCCCCAATGTTTCTTTCCTAAACCCAACCGTTTATAGTTTTCGTAAGCGTGTGACGTTGGTCACCGTTGTGTTTTTGTCGTGTTTTTGTCGTTTTTTGTCGTTTTTTTGTGTTACTAAAGCCTTTCCCTACGTTCTTTTTCTAAACGCGTGTGACGTTCTCGCGATAGTACAACGCGTTCTCGCGATAAGACGCCACGTGTGTATGTTTACATCCGCTGTATGCAGCGTAGACATACACGTGGATAGCTGAAAATGCGTACAGATAACACGCCATTTGGCTTTAGGAAAGTGGCGTGTATGTTTACATAAAGTCATGATGCCACGTTGCTGTGACGGTGAGCCAGCATAACCAATTATACCAAGAGCCTGAAACTAAAGCAGCTCAATGGAATTCAGCCATCATTCATTGTATTATTTACCGGGACCTGTCTGCAAATCTTTTTACATTTGTTTAGAGCATTGAGTAGCTCCTTTAATTCCCATGTGTACTGTGTGTATATGTGTCAGGATAATTGTTTAGAGTAGAGTAGAGTCAGTTTACAGCCCTCAGCATAAGTACAGGAAATGACTGAAGATTGTTCAGTCATTTTTTAAAGGCGTTGGGAGTCTAGTTAGTTATTCGGTTCATGCAATCAGTAGCTTTTCTTCTTATCTCTGGTCAGGCCCGGCATCTCCTCCACATTATGCGCTCTGCCCTCAGGATGCATCCTTTGCTCTTTGCGAGGTCACTCAGCTTTCACGATTAACACATGAAAGACAGAAATACTAAAGCAGCAGTTTGGATGCAAATGGTTTAACAAAGAAACTGAAGCAAAACCGTTCAAAGCATAATTTTTCTAACAATATGATATACACTATACAGTCCCTCCAGAAAAACGCGATAATGCGATCGCATAATTCAACGCATAATCAGCCAAAGTCCGCATATTTATTCGGGGGCCGCATTTTTTCAAATACGCCGCACTTTCGCCGCATAAATTGCCGATTTCCGCGCAAAATATGCGGTGCTTGCATGATTTCATTATCCCCGCATTTTCGTTGCAAAAAAAGTCTCATAATATATCTATCTATATATATATAATATAAATTGAAAAATGTTGCGTTTACTTCACACAAGAGCAGCCATTTTCCCCTGTTGCCATGGGAACATTATGAAGTGACGTAATTACGCGACGTGAACATCATCGAAAAGCAGGGTGTTGGGGGGGACCACTTTTTTTTCTCTTTTTCATCAAACCGCAGTTTTTGCAAGTTCCCGCAATTTCATCGCATACAATTGCATAAATATCATACAGCATATTCCAACGCATTTTTTAAGAAAACGTGCTGCATAATCAAGGATTATTGCCCGCAACAATCACAAAAAAACTCAGCATTTTTCTGGAAGGACTATAGACTATAACCTTAAACTTGAGGCAACATTTTTTTACCCCCAAGTCCACACTAAACACATTTCCCCATCCTAGACAAATGTTTGCGACGGGAAACAAAATCCTGTCAGCCGGCAGACCGTTTGAACTTGTGCCTGACACTTTGCGAGACGCGTCTTGCTGCGACAACATCCTGTGGAGACGAGTGTGAGACGGGGGGGGGGGTGAGGAGGGCGCAGCGGATTTTTAGGAGGCAGGCAGTGGAGACACACAGTGATTTCTCGTCACAAATCACAATCATTCACTGCAGTTGCAGATCTCTCTAGCCATAAGAATCAGTACACCTCATCTGAGATCAGTTGCGTAGTGTGTGTGTGTGTGTGTGTGTGTGTGTGTGTGCGTGCGTGTGTGTGTGTGTGTGTGTGTGTGTGTCTGTCAGCATGACAGTCCGGGACAAAAATATCTTGCGTGAACAGTGCATCCATTCTGACTTTTTCTTAAATTGTTGCAGATTCATTTTCAGTGTCTTGTTATTCCTCGGGTTGGAGCCTGTCCCAGCATGCATTGGGTCAGATTAACCCTCGGGGCAACCCTGGAGAATAAATGAGCTGTGGGCATTGGAAATACTTTTTTACTGAGCTCTGTTTCTGCTGTTGGAGTTGGAAGAAATAACTGGAGGAGCAGCAGAATGTGTTATTTCCTTCTCTGTGGAGACTTTGTTTTACACTGTGGAGTAACTTTTAAGAACTTTTAATGAGAGAGAGAGAGAGAGAGAGAGAGGGAGAGAGAGAGAGACACACAGACAGATGCAACAATGGTTTCCACAACGCGGTTTCTTTCACTGTAAAATTTTATTTTCATAAAATTATACAACTTGATAATACATCATATACGGATGGTAGATTGCCCACAGTGAGTTTCACACCTCCAAAATGACATAAAAAAAAAACAGTGAAGCTGGACAGTATCTTTTTTTTTTTTTTTTTTGGTCCTTCCAGAATATCATCATCATCATCATCATCATCGTGTCCTATAAATATTTGGTACAAAAAGATTACAATACAAAGAAAAAAAATATGTGGACATTTCACTTTTTAAGCCTCCAGAGCAGAGCACGGTCACAAAACACAACTGGAACAAACTGTTGCTTTCACTGGAACTGCCAAAACACACAATACACACTCCTGATATTAATTCAGGATAACAAAAAAAAAAAATCGGAATACAGCAAATGATCCCGACTTCATAGTTTCGTCCCTCACTTGAAATGTGTTATATTTAAACACAGCGCTGAGGTTGACTGTTGTGGTTGTGACCCTTTTGCTTCAGTGACTTCTGTGACATCAAAGCCAAACGATGACTAGACTACGCCGCCTTCCGGTGTCGGCTAATTTACAACATTGAACAAGAAAAATGTCTCTCGTGATGTCTTTGAACGAGACACAAGGGCGGGCTGAATATAACGTAGCCAATAAAGCCGTTAAATAATACGCTGTTTATTTTTTTTCTCGTTTTCTCAGACAAAGCAGCGAGGGAAATCTGTGCCGTGATACCTTCGTCACCATATCCTCAAACAATGCGAGAGCATGGGAGAAAACAAGTACGAGCAGGAAATAACATATAATAATAATAATAATAATAATAATAATAATAATAATAATAATAGCTATAAATGAGGTTCCCAGTCGCTGAAAGACATTCGAGCTGCAATGCTGGCTGTGAAGTAGGGCTGTTTGAACGAATGAGCCCCAACACACAATTTGTTCAAATTAATTTGGGGCGCCTGAGTAGCTCACCTGGTAGAGCGCGCAACCCAAATGCACGTCATTCCCCCGCTAAAGGCCTAAAATGCAAAAAAATAAATAAAAGTATCTATTTTTTTATTTGAACGTAAGCAACTGAGCAAAATCCTAAACTCACGGTACATTGTTTCTGACGTTGTCCTGTTCATCCGTGGTGCCTCTGCTGCGTCTAAAGTGACACTAACAGGTGATCATTTGGGGATTTCCTGTTGTGAAAAAGCTAGTGTAAGACAGTTGCGTCAAACAGGCTTATGTCATTTTTACCCACAATTTTAGAATCAATCTACAGTGTTGAATCCAAAATGCTTTGGCACGTTGCTTCTCCAATTTGTTTGGTGTCAAGATAATCTGCTTAGCACGTTTTGCTAATTAATTTGCTCTAAACCGGCATTTATTGCTTTTTTTTTTTTGGCCACTTGGCAGTCTTGTCGTCAACATGCGGTTTGCCAGGCAACCAGGGAAGACTCTAAGAAGTTACTACACCCAGACAATAAATAAAAAATAAAAGCCTAATCTGTTTGGTTTTACACTTTGGTTTCTGTATTGAACAAAGGATGATGCCTGGTGAGCTTTAGAGGTGCTGGTAGGTGAATTTAGTTAACTTTGGAAAGAGCCATGCTAACGCTAGCTGTTTCCTCCTTTTCAGTCTTAATGCTAAACTAAGCTAACATAAGCTAAGCAGCTATTTGCGGGAGCTTATTTACCGTACAGACACGAGAGTGGTATCAATCTTCACATCTAACTCTTGACCAATATTCCCAAAATGTTAAACTATTTATTTTATAAAACTTTGAAATATTATCACATTATTCTTTGTTATGGCTAATGTGTGGGTAAACAGTTGGTGACGTCCAGCAGATAGGGAGCAACATTAGCATTCTTTTGGTGTTATGCTTGTGTTCACCTGACAGATGTAAGTCTAATATAGGATGTCGGGAGACCCGGTACCTCGGTACCGAGTCGGTACCAAAATTCTGAAAACGTGACGGTACTCGTTTTTCTACAGTACCGTAGGTACCGGGGGATGCATTTCTTCCAGAACCTGACGGGGCCAAAATATACGCCCTAAAGTGTAAACTGTTGTTGGAAAAGAAGAAGAAAGGCGACCAGCACAGAAAAACAGAATCGCGCCTCATCTCCGTCGTTGTGTTCGGCGGCTTGACCGCAGTCAGCCTCTGGCTTTACTGTAACACAACCTCTACAGCAACGGCTTTCACGACTTCACCTGGAGCTTGCAGACCAAAAGTAAAGTCTGTTTCTCTGTCGCAGCCTAACGTTAGCTCCGATAGCTGACATTAGCTAACTTTAGCGCTGGTTTTAGCGGACCTCTATAGCGTCAGTTAAGTTAACTTTAACCTGCTCGGTTCTATGTGAAAAAACAACGGCAGAGAGAAACAGACTTAACTAAACGTGCTTGCTGTCTGGGAGTTGTTATCGTTCTTTTTCTTTTCTTTTTTCCTTTACACACGTTGGTATCGACTTTGGTATTGAGTATCGTACATCGATATATATCGTGACATCCCTAGTCTAATATTCTCGCTCCTTTTAGCTCTGGTTTGGTCTCCACCAACTCCAAAAATAAAGTATCTGTCTTTTTTCAGCTGATAAATGCTTCGCTACGTTTACCAGTTCCCTGCTGGAAAATGAGATCAATGAGCGCAGCGAGACTCAATCAAAACCCAAAACAATGAGCTGAACACTCCGTAGAGTAATTACCTGGAGGCCTGTCACCACACTCGAACCCTTTCACATTACATGTAATTATTTGATCCATTTTTATTACAAAAATATTGATTAGTGAAGCTGTAGTATTTAACCAAAACCCAAATATTTGCCTTACAAATGGCTTGATGCACAGTTTGGTAAGTTCATTTACACTCAAACAGTATCTACAGCTCTACTGGGAAACCAAGGCTTCTCCATGTCCTTCATGGAAATATCAAGCATATTCTCAATGAAAATACTTTATTTAACATTGTTCAACATATGATATCTGAAATTGTATTTTGTTATAGAAAAAAAGACTGCAGTGAAATCAAAGCGTTATAGAACTTAGTATACTTCCAATATAACTCAGTTCAACCACATTTCTGACACAATATACACTTAAGCTAAAAATCTAGAAATTATGCCATGAAAATGTATTCTTCTTTTTGTGTGCAGCACAAAAAAAAAAAAAAATCAACCAAAGAAAATGTAAAAACCTGCGTAAACATAAAGAAATCAGTGCATTTAGTCACACGAGTTGTCCTTTTTTTATTTTATATTTTTACTCTGTGTCCCGAAGAAGGCGATTTTCAAGCGAGGATCCTTCAGAACGGTTCCTCTGGAATGGTCCTTTTAGTAGAAGACAGCGAAAAAGACAAAACGCAGTCATGTTAAGAGTCATTAGCCCCCCCCCAGTCTCAGCCAACCGACAGGCATCCACAGTTCAGCCTCGAAGGGCAGCAGAAGGGCACTTAGTCAAAAAAAAAAAAAAAACTAAAAAAATCTGTCTTAACCCACACTCTCCACCTTAAATCTGCAGAGGTAAGTGTGTGTGGTCCAGTCCTGAAATAACTACACTGGGGGAGTTTTCTTGATTGACCTCTTTCCCAACACTTTCCTCCGTTCAGTTTGCCTTGAATGGCAAATGTAAAGCCACATGAAACACTCTGCAAAATGGTTTTTTTTTGGTAACCCAGGAGAGATTAAAGCAAAGCCTGAAAATATTTCAAGTCCAATTTCCAATACAAAATACACTCCAATTTTTTAATTCAAAACTCCATTCAGGACTGAAATGAGTCTTTGAAGAAGTGGAGCTGAAGGTTTTTGTGCTTCACTGGTTACGCTGGTTAATTTACATTTCTACATCCATTAGTTCCCATTCCCCAAAATCAGATATTTCAGACTTTAGACTGTTAAAAATGACTTGGTATGCTCCATTTTTTTGGATCCATGTGCAGTGAAAACAGGTCAAGGATCAGGTGGCGTTCTTGAACGTGCCCAGCACATCTGTTGGTTCATCATGTGGATTGTGGCTCGTCTGTATTTAGTACGTTTTCAGATTTTCTTAAAGGTGCTCTAAGCGATGTCACACGTTTTTTACAAAAAAGAATTTTTTTGCGGGCTGCCTGTCCCCTGAACACACTGTAAAAAAAAACGCGCTCTCTGTAGACAGCCCAGGCTCCACAAACGCCAACAAAAACAAACTGCGCCAACCTGCACCACCAAACATCACAAACGGCGTTCCACCCAATAACAGACAAGAAGGATTTGGAGGTGGGGGTTTTGTTTGAAAATACTTTGAACGTCAACAAGAAGTGACCTCACCCAACATCGCTGAGAGCACCCTTAAAGCTCATCGGTTATGTATACGATCTCTAATATTGAGTTTGTGTGAGTTAGATGTGGCTGTCCTCGGCCCTGCATCGGTCAAAACTAAAACCTTTCCTCGTGACGGTGTGTTCGTGGTGTCTCTGTTAGGAGAAGTCCCCGTCCTCAGCCCCGTACAGGTCAGCTAGTTTCCTGAACCTGGGCCCCCAGTCACTCAGGTAGTGGTAGTCCTGCTCCGCCTCGGACGACGCTGAGCCCAGCGAGCTCAGCGACTCGGCCACCGAGCCCGCGCCCTCGTAGGCGTAGGTGGCCAGCGAGTCGTACGGCGGCGCCGTCGGGTTACAGTCGTTCTCCAGCACTCTCTGGTTGATGAACTCGCGTACGTCCCCGTTGTCCCGCGACACCACGCTGACCGGCGGCATGACGAGGCCGGAGGCGGCGGGGTGGAGGCGGCGGCGCGGCGGGTACAGCAGGGTGTCGCTGGGGATGATGTCTCGCCGCTGTTTGGCCGACTCCTCCAACACGGCGGCGGCGGCGTCCGGGTGTCGCAGCGCCCGATGTCGAAAGCCTGGGTGTCCTCCTCTCCGCCCCCCTCGTCGTTGTAGCTCACCACGTTGTCCCGGACGTCCTCCTTGGAGATGATGAGCGGCTCCTTCTTCCGTTGGCGTTTCAAAGCGGTGAACAGGACCACGATCACTGCGGGAGACAACAGCAGAAAGATACGGGATCAGGAACAGTGATGGGCGTATACAGCTAACGAACAGACAATAAAGCAAAGGAATTAGAGCTGTCAAAATGAACGCGATAATAACGAGTCAACGCACATTCCTTTTAATGCCACTATTTATTCAGACCAGGGGTCTTCAACGTTTTTTAAGCCAAGGACCCCTTAACTGAGAGAGAGACGGAGCAAGGACCCCCTACTACATATATTGTATAAAATGAAGTTGCATATTAAACTGGGGCTACAATAACATGTAGGGCGGCCTAAAGCCTTTATAAAATACCTTTTTAGTGCATAGAATACTAAGCTATTAAAATATTAATTGTTGGGGTTTAATTTCTGCTAAGAAACTTATTCTTCTGTTTTGGAAGAAAAAGGAAGCTCCAACTCTTAAACTGTGGCTGACAGAGTTGACTGGTACACTACATTTAGAAAGAATTAGGTATGCTCTAAAAGACAAGAGTTTGTTATTTGAAAAAACGTGGTCCCCTTTTATTTCTTTTTTGCAAGCTAGTGATTAATCTGTACGCCTTCATTACCTGCCTTTACCACTGCATAGCACTTTTGGGTGGGGGTGGGAGATTGAGAGAGAGATGTATTTTGGTTAAGTTGTCAGTTTTATGTTTGCAAAAAAAGTGTAGTTGCAAATGATCGTCGGCTGGAATACCAAATAAAAACATTTTGAACACAAAATATTAATTGTTGGCATGATTTAATAAATCATCTTGTATGTGGCACAGTGAATCTTTAGGATGAACTGTGGCTATGACTATCTTAGTGACTACCTATAGGCCTGTAAGCCTGTCATCAGTGGAGATTTATATTTGCTAATAATATGTGAGTTCAGTTTAAAAAGCCCTTCCAGATGGTTCTCCCGACAAGACTTAAGTTATTTGCGGGTACTGTCGATGTGGACTGAGTTACCACCGGAGTACGTCGAGTCTCAAATACCACTTGCTGGTCAAGCATACGGCTGATACAGAGAACCCTTCTCCCCCTCGCCAAAGGCACGCCACGCTGGATAGGTTTTGTCTCTGACAGATTATCGGGCCGTTTTTTTAGCAGTTTGCAGATTATCTGTATCTGCGTTTTATTTGCTTGATAACCGATAAAGTCTATGGTCTACTTTGGCTCGGCTACAGCTCTGTGTGTGTCCCTCTGCTCCGGTTTCACCCACCACCGAGTCTGACTTAATGTCCCGCCCACAGCACTATCTGACTCTCTGTTACTGTGTATTATGTTAAAAGTTTCTGATTTATTAAATAACTGCTTCCAGCATTTCAAAAAAGTATTGTGTTGGAGTTCCAAAATCTTAATTTTGGCTTAAAGATTTTTATTTTCAAAGTAAATGCATATCCGTTCCAAATATCCATTATCGGTTTCATTAACTACTAAAAATCGGTATCGGCCTTTAAAAAACTGTATCGGTCGATCCCTACATTACTAATTCTTTGTCGTTTAAGAATCCTTCACGGCCTCTTAGATCCTGCAAACTGTCACGCATATTAAAAAATTGGCAGCTCAGCCTTTTTTAACTACGCACCAAAACTGTGGAACTCTCTACCCGAGACTATCAGAGATGCAAGCTCCGGGAACATTTAAACTAATATTGAAAATGTATTTATTCAGCACCGCTTTTAACTATTTGTCAGTTGTTTGCTTTATTATCATATTTCACATGTTTTATTGCTCCAATGCTTTCCCCTTGTTTTATTTGGATCTTTTACATATTCTATTGTTCTTGCATACCTGCTGTTGATATTTGCCTCTGTTGTTTGATGCTCATTTGATTGTTCGGTTTTATTACACGCGCGTCTGTTTAAATTTTGCGTGATTTTGTTTGATTTTGTGGTTTCTCAGTTTGTTGTAAAGCACTTTGAGCTACACTCTCTGTATAAAAGGTGTTACATGAATAAAGTGGATAGCTATTATTTTCAGTGTGTATGTGTGTATGGGGCTGCCCTAAGTAAGACAAACGTATAGCACGATAAGTCAAAGTTGAATCGAGTGGATCTGTAACCAGTGATGGATGTAATGGTTGGTTACAGGGTAACCTTGGATCTCTGCGTGAAGAGACTATCTCTCCAGGGCAAGGCCGCTCGGATAGCGTTCCAATCAATGTAAATCAGTAAACCCATGCACGCCTGGGCCTTTTATGCACAAGCATGGGCCACGTAGTGTTGTGTCTTAAAGTGGTAGCCACGTCAACTGCCCCAGTGGGTCAGTCCCCCGTACATATAGAATATGTAACTCTGTGGAGAGATAGTCTCGATATGATAGAGAACAAAAAGAAACAGACAGTTTGGGTAACAATGCAACTGTTAATGTTATTTTTTTTTGGCTAACCTGGGGATTTCCAGTCTGACTGTGTTTGGATTTCCTTTTAGAGATGTTGCCAGATTCCCAAATCTAAGCAATTAACTTGGCGAGTACTATCTTACAATTACAGATAGGGCTGCACAGGCCGGTTACAGGCAGACAGGACGGCAGCCTTTGATTTCAGAGAGGGCTCAGCCATACATAATCATGCAGAACATTTGATTGGCTAAGCGCATGCAGGCCAGTTTGAATTTAAATCAAGCCCGAGCACAGTGGCAACAAGAAAGAGCAGAGGAGGAGTTAAGGTCAGGGAACTGAAATAACCGAGAAAGCTTGCACAGTTGCGCTGCAAATCACAGCAATAAATGTCTGCAAAGAAGCAGAGGAGCATGAGCTGTGAAGTGAATGAGAGAATATCAGATACTCAAAGAAAGAGTCAAGGTAGATATAAAAATACAGAAGGAGAAAGATTAGTATCTAAAGAAGGGAGTTAGTGTACAGTATGTACAGCGTAGATAGAGAAGAAGATTTCTGGTGAAAGATAGACAACTGGGGGGGAAAAAAAGAGCAAAACGAAAATGATGTGATGGTTAAGTGATTAACAATACATTCATTTGCATTTCAATACAACTAAAATACTACACCTTAAGGCTGTCTTTTGACTACCATGTTGAATATAATTCGACACATTCTGTAAGGAACCAGACTGAGAACTAGCGGCACCGTTTTGCTCTTCTTCCTCGTAAAGATGTCTCAATGTTTTTGTCTTTGTGTGAGTTATTGTACATGTCCACTGTCCACTTCCCCTTCATTGCCTATGTGGACAATGCATTTTGGGTAGCATTACGGCGACTTTCGAGAAGCGAGGTGTCGAGTTGCCCGCTCCTCATTTGCATAAAGTTGAATCCAGGCTACTTTATGTAAATCAGGAGCGTCCAGCTCAACTCTCCGCTTCTCGAAAACACCTGAAACTCTTTTAACAATGAACCGTTGTCAATCTAAAATGAAGACAAGAAGAGAAAGTTTCCAAAGCCTTCGTCCAATCAGGTGCAGCTATCGCCATTGTATGAGAGTTTTCTATGTCAGTGGTCATTAAAGCTATAGTGCGTAGTTTCTGTCGCTACCATGAGGAATTCTAAGTAATGACAACAAAACTGTCGGCGACCACATGATACAAGCCTTCGGTGATCACACCCCCCCCCCCCGCCCACTCCTCCTCTACACAGTTGCTAGTAGCCAAGGAGGACACGGAGGATTAAAAAAACATGATGGACTCTTCAGAAGAAGTCATTATCTTCACTCGAGTTTCTGTGTGCACGCCACAATCTTCTGAACATAGCCATACTGAGAGATCCAGAGAGAGTTGTGTGGAGCCGATAGTCTTAATTAGATTTGTAGCAACTCATTTGGCAACGGCTTGAATGTAACGGACGTTCATTAATATCAAAAAGTTACGCACTAGAGCTTTAATAAGAAATTGATAACTGCCATTAAAGACGTTTCTTTTTTATTTATTTATTTTTTCCCTTTATATGACAGTGGACAGACAGGAAAGGTGGGAGAGAGATGGGGGACGACACGCAGCAAAGGGCCGCTGCAAAGGACTCAGCCCACATGGGGCGCACGCTCCCACTGGGTGAGCTAGAGGCCGCCCCTAAAGACGTTTCTTTGAGCGTGATCACACCAAGAATGTATTTTATTTGGTAACATTAGTTGAAAAGTTGATGCATTTTTGTGCAGTTACAAGCACACCAGGATTTAGGGTAAAATATTTGCCTTAACCAGGATATCCCTGCCGTCAAAACAACGCCTCTCTTTGCAGTTTTTGTGACACTTAATTTCAGTGTGTAGTTGCTGCGGCTGCTTTGACATACAGCATGTTAGTGTTCAGGTTCGATGTCTGTAAAACATTCTAAAATTGGTGTAAAATGTTGCTGCCAACTATTAGATATAAATTACCCTGGCCATTCAAATGAATGCAAAAAAACAAAACATGAATGTGGCGCAGCATTTAGCATGACATCATTAAACAGACTTTCTCCCAGCACCCCAACTCGTCCCTGGTGTGTGTCCACTAAGTCTGCAATGACTGCACTTTCAGAGGCATAAATATGTATTCATTTTTCCCAGCAGCCCAGTGGTGTGTGACCACTGCATGAATAAGAGGATAAGTGGGGATGTGGCGGCAGATGAGATGCATTCATTTCCATGTAAAGTTTGATTCTGACGAGCAGCGGCGGCAGACTGGAGCTCAGAACTAACTGCGTTTTCCATTACAGCAAATGAGAAAGCACAAGGGCTGCTTGTGCTTTCAATTCTGTACAAATGGAACCGCTGCAATGCGCGGACAGAAGTGTGATCATGCATGCGACATGTCATTTGCACGTATCTTACGGTTCTGTCACAATACATTTCCTGCTATTTTACTATAGTTTGTAGTTGTTCTCTTTTTATCTTTATTATCTTTTTTTTTTTTTTTACAGTTATGTTTCATTATATTTTTTACGTCTTAATAAATGGACATTGTTTCTTTAAAATCTTTTTAAAAAAGCAGATCTTTTGGCCCTTTTCATTGTAATCTTTGACTTCAAGTAGTCTTTTTTTATTGAAAATACCACCTAAATGGTGCTGAGGGTAGACATTGTGGGTGTGTTTTGTAGCATTGTGTACAAGGCAGGACTTTCATGGCTCTGCAGTTCTTCAAACCTTTGGCTTGAGCAAAAATTTCTCGCCAAACAAGTAAGTTTAAATGACACTATCTTTGTCAGTTTTGGACTGAGCCGATAAATTGAGTTGAGATATCACGATCGGTTTCAGGAGAGAAAGAGTTGGATTGGTGCTGGAGGATAACCGCAGCATGCGACTGACAACTCCAGAAAATCTAGAGCCTTCTTACATTTTTAGGGCTGCAACTAACGATTATTTTCATTGTCGATTAATGTAACAATTATTTCTCGATTAATCGATTAGGTGTTTGGTCTATAAAATGTCAGAAAACGGTAAAAAATGTTTTTTTCAAAGCCCAAGATGACGTCTTCAAATGTCTTTTGTCCACAACTCAAAGATAAAACAGATATTCAGTTTACTGTCAGTGAAGAAACTACAAAATATTCACATTTAAGAAGCTGGAATCAGAGAATTTTGACTTTTTTTTCAAAAATAAAACCGATCAATCGACTATCAAAATAGTTGGCGATTAATAGTTGACAATTAATCCATTAATCGATTCATCTTGGCAGCTCTACTACATTTTTTCAAATAAATCTCTGTTATTTCAATGTCACATATTGCAATACAACAACAGCCCATCTCCAAACATGGACTACTACTGTTTGTCTTATTACACACTGTATTGCCCCATACTTACTCAGCAGTATGATGGCACACAGGAGGATGGCGATGAGTGCTCCCGTGCTGAGACCAGGAGAGCTGCTTAGAGCCTCTGCGTTACACAGCTCCATGTTGCCTTCACGGTCGCAAGTGCACACCCTCACAGTGAGAGTGCCGGTGCTGCTCTGCATGGGGTAGTCGCCGTCGGTGATCACCACGGGAACCAGGTAGATGCTCTGGTGAAGGCGGCTGTAGCTGGCTCGACGTGTGAGAATGCCAGCAGTGTTATCTGAGTTGAAGAGAGTATCATTGTAGCAGACGTGCAGCGCACAGTATTTGTGACACTTTTGTCACACAGCAGCGTGCTAAAGAAATGTGGGCGCGACAAGGTAGAAGTCACTCATTCTATCTCAATTCACTTCAGTTCAGTTCAATTTCATTGGTACTGTCAAATCATAACACAAGTTATCTCAGGAAACGTTATGGATGGAGTAGGTCTAGACCACACTCTATAATTTACAGAGACCCAACAATTCCCCCCCCCCCCAAGAACAAGCATACGTTTTTTTTCAATGACTTGTTATTGTCTTGGTTCTGTCCATCAAAAGGAAAAGCTCAGCATGCCTTGCTGTTCCAGTGTGGAGGTTGTTGAAGCAGTTCACAATTAGGCAAATGCAATAATACCTGACAAGTCTCCCTACTTTTAACTCTTTCTCCTGCCCTGCTCCTAATTGGTTGGTTTGTCCTGCTGATTTCCCAATTTCATAGTGATATGACTCAAATGGGTGTTTCGCAGTATCTGTGATATGTCCAGACTGTAGGATATGTCGTGGCGTGGCAACCCAACCCAAACAACCCCGCGTGGCGTGCTGTGCGTCACCCGTCACGTTCGAGTCAGAGTCAACTGAACTGAAAACGGATGAAACAGCATCTAAAAAGAAGTATGCAGCAACATTTCCGTCCCCTGGGGCACCTTGTTAGCTCACCTAGTAGAGCGTGCGCCCCATGTAGAGAGGCTCAGTCCTCGCCGCAGCGGCTGCAAGTTCAATTCCGACCTGCAGCCCTTTGCTGCATGTCATTCTTACGTTTGCTGCATCTCTTTCCCAGTTAATGTCTTAGCTCTCCTATGAAATAAAGGCCTAAAAAATTTTTTTTCTTAAAAAGAAAGAAGAAATTCTGTCCTCTTGGTGCCAGACCTTATCATTTCTACCTGCTAGCCACGTCCGCAAACACCGTGCGTTTTGCAAAGTATGCTGGGCAGACTTTAGTGTAGAGCACGGTGGGAAAAACGATGTTTGCAAACATGCTAATTATAGCATAACAGCATAACATAAACAGGCTGTGGAGTCACAGAGGGGAACTGCTAACGGCACGTTCCTCGTGAGAGGTGTGTCAGAAGCTGATAAAGGCATGAAGACAGAGGTAACACACTTTGTACATTTTAAATTTTTTTACATTTTGGATTGCTATGGAAATAAGGCTCATTAAAAGTTATTTAGTTTACATCGTGGTGCAGGGTTATATGGGGGCGGGAATGTCGCGAGTAGGTCTTTTTCAACCGATACCCCATAAAATCTCCCTCTTTTTTCACAGCCCAATGTTGGCAGGTATGCAATGACCTTTGTTTGATGCGTGTTCCATATAATTTATCCAATTAAATGAAGGCACTTGTATCAAATGTCAGTGATCAGTAAGCCTGTATGTGGTCTAAGTGTTGCCTACCTCCGTTGTCCCGGACAGTGAAGTTGCTGCGGTGGGTCCCCTCAGAAGCCAGGCTGAAGAAGAACTTGTGTCCCATTGACGGCTCGTCGGCATCGACAGCACTCACCGTCTGGATCCGCTGTCAGAGACACCAACAGCCAATTAACACGAGCATCCCAGTGGAGTTAAGTGAATTAAGAGCAGTCAATGAGTGAAAAGGACTGGCAGGGTTAGAGTTTCTGTTCACAGTGAGAATCTGACCTCACGCTGGATGCCAACTTTATATACCTGACACTTAATTATTTACCATATTTACTTTTTGTCTTCTTCTGAAAATCATAATAGCATAATTATTTCCACAGCGCTGCGGAGGAGGGTCTGGCGAGTCCACACAGCATTCCCGGGATGGGAGAAAAAATGATCTATTTTATTGGCATTTCTTTAAACCAATCACAATCATCTTGGGCGGCGCTAAGCCCCGGACACAATGACGGTGGCTCTGCAAAATAGCCTCGGAAAGGAATTTCCGGCGGCACCTGAACAATCCCGGTAGTGGAACGTCGTCGATATAGACTACTTTTAATGTAATCAACCAAAGAGAAATGTTCTCCCCTCGTTACTCCACAGCGCTGTGGAGATAGGTCTGTCAATGCGAGACCACTCTGCTGGTGACTGTGTAATTTTCTTCAACTTTATAACTACAGTCATATTTAATTGAATGGGAGACACTCGCTGAGAGATTAAAAAGGCTTTAACAAAAATTTGTGGCAATAACACACACACACGTGCACATGCACGCGTCCTGTACACACCAAGCAAATCCAGAGCCCGAGGGAAGCAGAGGAGCATATCCAGCAAACAAATACAGATGATTAACATTGATAGACAGTTGAAAGGCCAGAGGAATTAAAGGATGAAAGGATGACAGGGACCTGAGAAGACCAATGGCTGCGAGCCACCATACTGAAGAATGTCAAGATGATGCTGAGTGTGCGTGCGTGGAATCAGCATCGTGTAGCATAATTGTACCTAATTGTGTTATATTTAACCTGTGTGTGTGTGTGATTACGCATACAGATTTGTGTTTTTATCCTATTAATTGTTGCATAATATCAGATGAAAAACCCTATTTACAATACTTCATGTGTTAAAGCTCCTGTCAGATTAGCTTGTCAGCTGCCACAAAAGAAGAAACTGAGTGGTCTCTAGACATAGCCAATCAGCTTTACAGCTGCAGGAGTGTGTGTGTGTGTGTGTGTGTGTGTGTGTGTGTGTGTGTGTGTGTGTGTGTGTGTGTGTGTGTGTGTGTGTGAATACAGTATGTGCATATTTGCTTGTGCGCTTTAATCACATTCGTTGCATCCTATACAGTACAGTGTGATGACTCATATCAGGTGGTACTAAATTAATACAATTACACTAAGTACATGTTTAAAGCATTCCAATTCAGATTTTTGACTGATAAAATGTTTTTCAAAGGTGTTTTCCATTGGACAGAGAAGTCAGTCAATTAGGAAAAGTAAAAAAGCAGCTCTCCGTGCAAAGCCTTAAAAATCTTTCGCTGGTTAAAATGACAAACAGATTAAGTCAGCGGTCGCTGATTAATGTTAATTCTGTGAGTAACTTCTTTGATTAATGTGCTCTCTGCAAGCCAGTGTTTGCACTGGCTATGGATTGTCTGCTAGACAAAGAAACACCACTCTCTAACACCCTTATATGTAAAAGCGATAATGTAATGAGTGTTCTCTGGTAGATGATCTTGCTGATTGCTTCACGCTGTTCTCATAAATCAGAATCTACCTTCATGCATTTCATATCCTTCGTTGAAGATTATCAACTTCAGAGTTCTGCTTTTTACCTCATGAAAAATAAGATGTGCTCAAGTGCATGTATTTAATCCTGGATATGGTAAATAAAATACTATTGAACTCAAATCGATTGGTATACCATACCCATTCAGCTTCCTTTCTCTTATACTGAACAGCTTATATTGCATATATTTGATTCTGTTTCTGTATTTATTGTTTATTTCTTACTCATGTTTAATATGTTTGTTTGTGTATGTATGCACCTATCACCAAGGCAAATTCCACCTCCTTTAGGATAACTACTGTGGCAATAAACACCTCACGCCACAAAAACACTTTCTTCCCCTCTGCGGTCAGCCTCGTTAACAAGGCCCCAGACCCCCACTGGTGTTGACTTAAACCTCCCCCCCATCCCTAGTCACTACCCTTTTCACCAACCTTCATCCTGGACTATACATCTGCCCACTGTACCTAATAAACATTTCTTTGCATTCTGCACTAAACCCATTCAGCCTCCTTTCTCTTATACTAAACAGCTAGTTTGTATATATTTGTATCTGTTAGTTTCTGTTTCTGTATTTATTGTTAATTTCTTATTGATGTTTGTTTGTGTATATATATATATACATATATATGCATCTATCACCAAGGCAAATTCCACGTAGGTTGAACATACTGTGGCAATAAACACCTTTTCTGATTTCTGATTCTGATTGTACGGTACAATATTTCTCCTTTCCAATAGCTGGAAGTGATCAAGCTGTAGTACCTGGCCGGCCTTCGTCCTCTCACAGACATAGGTTTCATATGTGGTGGCGAAGGTGGGAGCGTTGTCGTTGATGTCCAGCAGGCGGATGTAGACGGGGACATGGCTGCTCTGGCGGGGGTTATCTGGAAGGCAAACACGGGGGGAAAATGAACACCCTGCTCCACTTTCACACACTTCTACACATTCACACTGTGAGCTGTCAGCTACAACCTCAACCATTACTAGTCCTGATAGCTACCACTGAGCAGAATATTGCCTTGCTAAAGGGTGCCTTGTCATAGCTGATGAGGGAGAAAGTTAGAGTTAGTCATAGACTTTCATAAGCCCGCATTTTCCATTCTTCCCTCTTGTTCACAAGCTGTGTCTTTAAAATACCAGCATGGCCAAACCTGGAACTAATCCCAGAGTGTCTGTTAAGGAAACACATTTGGAGGAAAAGGGGATCAAGAGGAGGAATTAGAAACAGGTTGCAGAGACAAGGAAGTAAGCTCCCATTACTTGTTTTCACTCTGTCATGTGCATACACTACGATATAAAAATGGATGAACTCTCTGTGCAATTTGACTGTAATTACTGGAACACAAGCATGTTTCAGATGTTGTAACCTCAACAGAGATAAGTAACACCTGCTGTTGTGAATGCTAAAAAATTATGAATGCTTGAGGTGTTGTACAAATATAAAGTTAATTTCTTAATTTCTTTAGTTGTTAGGTTTTGAGATATCCATTTATGAAATAGAGGTTTTTCACCTCAGTACAATGGAGATGTTTCCCCTCCTTGTACACTTAAAAAGGGACATTCAACAGGAAAATGTCATTACCCGAACACTGTTCCCGCTATTCAGACAAGCTGCACACCTTGGTGTTGACACACAGCAGGACAGTACGAACTATTTACTCTGTGGAAAGTTATTACAGTCAAGACGGTTCATGTTTAGGTCTGTGGATTACACAAATGACATTTCAGTGGAAATCATAGAGGCGGATATGTCACACTCTAAGAAATAAATCCCTAAAATAAAAGAAAAAGAAGTGGCAGCTCATTACCTAGACTTAATTTTTAAACATTTTGTGTGTTCCTAAAAATACAGAAAATTCTGCTGTTATTTTAAATGATCTCATACCACGCTGCTCAGTTAGTAAATTTATATAAAAAAGGGGTTCTTTAATCTCCCAATCTAACCTCCATGGCTGCCAAAAGTTGTGGAAGCACAGCTCAAGGTCCCATAATGCAATTTGAAATGTAAATAAACAGAAATACAACTGTGAATAACGTTACGGACATTCACTGTAAAAAGAGCGACAAAAACGTCCAAAAACTTAGGAAAAAGTCCAGTTTTGATTATTGGGCGGTAAATTATGCCTATGCATAAACGTAGCTATAGATATTCATTTTTTAAACCAAAACTCAGTAGTGATGTTGTAGCCTCAGATCTTGGACCAAAACTATCCGTACGTGTGACTGTGGCTGATACGTTGTGGTAGCAGACATTCTGTCTGGCTCCATACATTTCTACTCCACATCAATACATCACATCATCGCTGCAAATAGCCCCGGCCCTTGCTGGACTTACTGAACTCAGTGGCTATGACTGAAATGTTATGCCAGGCGGTCTCCTCTCTGTCCAGGCTTCTGAGCAGGAACACAGATCCATTCCCCGGATGGACGTTGAAAAGGCGGTCCATGTCGGTGCGGCGGTCGATAGAGTACCTGCAACAAGGGAGACAAGAGAGAAAGTGATAAGTTAAGCCAGTGGGTTGGGATGGACTACTGTGACCCTTGTTGTATCTGTGCAGCCCCACCAGAGAGTCTCCAAAACAGGGAGAATAATTACTTTCTCTCAATCTGTGATGGAGAGCTCATGGTGACAGAGCCCAGTCCAAAGTGATTGGGTAGTAGGGGTGGGTACCGAATTTGATACTTTTTAGGCACTGACCGAATTGCCACTAAAGTATTGAGTATCGTCATTCAATGCCCAATATCAAAACCTAAGGAGTAAATCTCATTAGCGTCAGTGAGCCAATAAGCACGCAGCATGCTTCTACGAAGCTCTACTTGCTTGTGATTGGCTGTCTAACGTTACACGTCGTAGAGACACGCAGGAAGAACTCGCCGTGACGCACAGAGACGGGGCTCACGTAGTAGGAGCTGAAAAATAAATAAAAATATGTGCGCCATAATGTGTAATGTTGTAATTTCTTTTTGTTTCATTAAAATTGGTATCGAAAAAAGTATCGTTTAGGAACCGGTATGGAAGTCAGGGTATTCATACCGGTATCGAAAATTCGCATGCACGATCACTTAAGGCTTGTATCATGTGGACGCGCCGACAGTGTTGTTGTCATTACTTAGAATTCCTCATGGGGGAGAAAGAAGCTACGCACTATAGCTTTAAGTCTTTAAAGCTGTGGAAGGTACAAAGTCAGCTCATAAACTTTGCATTACTGTGGGCCTAAACTGCTGTGTGAAGCGCTTTTATTGCTTCCCACAGGATTTTGTTGTGGTATAAATGAGCCACTGACCCTCTGGCCAGACAAAACAAAAGCATAATGTTTCTAATCATCCAAAAGAAACTAGTTTTAGAAATGTTTCCACTGTGGGTAGGGATGTAATGATGCATCGTGGGTCGGTTAAAAATGTATATAAATGTGTACAGACTACAATAGGTTATGACAAAAAATGAATTGTGATGCAATTTTTAAATGGCCTAGGGCGTAATCTACTTTTGATTTCACTTGATTGACTTTAGATGGCACTAGGTCTTCTCAGTTTATTTATTTGAAGAGCACTCAGTCTTTATGCTTAGATAGTCAGACTCTGAAGTAGGGCTGCACATTGTCTCCTTTTTTAGTCATCGATATCAACTGGCACAATAAACACATCGCTAAATGCTGCGATTTATTGCGAGAGACACTCAGAGATTTTTTGTGTTAGTTGAAAGAAAATATCGGTAGAAAACTGCACTTTAAAATGTAACTGTCTTTTTTTTTAGTAGTGCTTTTTATATTCAAATCAGTGTATCAATTTGTTTAATATAAGAATGTCGGAACACATCCCTTGTATTTTGTTTTTAAAACAACAACCATTATGTTGTAGATAGATAGATAGATAGATAGATGGACTTTATTAATCCCAAATTGGGAAAATACTCTGTGATAAGCAGTAAGTAGCAAGTTACCAAAGATATACACACATACTCACTTACACACAAACCAAAAATACTAAAAAATATACTAGAAATAATAAATAAGATTAAAAAACTATGATGAAATGAAATAAGATAGCAAAGCTAAAAATGCCAGAACTACTGAACATTTAAGCAGGATACTGAAAGCAGCAGAAAGGCAGAACGGAGTTCACTTTAATATCTGTTTAATTATTGCAAGTAATATGGTTACCACGATATTCAACAACATTATCGCAAATGTTTTCTCATAGTCCATAGTCCGGAAATTCCGCCGGATGTCCTTTACCTTCCTCTGTCTTTGTGTTGGCGTTCTAACCTCCGGTGGATTTGTGAGGACTATGGTTAACTGCTTCTCAGATCTCTGCAGGGTAAATCCAGACAGCTAGCTGGACTATCTGTCCAATCTGAGTTTTCTGTTGCACGACTAAAACTACTTTTGAACGTACACGTGTTCTACGCAGCGCTGTGGAGGAGGGTCTGGCAATGCGAGACTAGTTTTCTCATATCGTGCAGCCCTACTCTGAAGTGAATTCTTAACCAAAAAAAGACGTTAGTGGGACAAAAACAAAAACAACGGCCAACCTTGATATTCTTACAACTGGAATCCCATAATTGTGTTGCTGCATTCTGCCCTCCCCTCTTATTCAATCTAACTGTAGCCTGTTGAGAACATCACAACTACTTGAAAATCTATTTCCCACTGTCTGTGGACTGCTCACAGAGAAATCTCTATTTCTGAACTAGTTGCTGAATGCAGCTATTCACAGCTTCAGAGCACTCCATAGATAATAGAACTGAGATGCCTTTGCTCCTGTCTTCTCCGCCTGTCTGTCAAAGTGGAGACAAACTGCTCTGGGAAACAGGAAGTGCACATTGCAGTGTCTGCGAACATGTTCAGTGTCTGATCAAAGCCGGTTTCACTCCAAAAATACAACATCAAACTGCTATCAGCTCTTAATTATGTACCATTCAATCTTAATCATGGTTTGCCATAAAGACATATATGAAAATACAAGTAACTTCCGCTCATCCAGGCTCGATCGTAATTAGAAAGCACTCAACGGTAAAATAATACTTCACTGAGAATAGATCATACAGTCTCATACACAAAGGCACAAACACAGGAATAATTGGAAGTGTGTGTGTGTTCTTGTGACACATCATATTAAGAGCCCTCCATGGATCCGTGCCTGTTTTAATTGGAAAACGTTCCTCATCAACTCGCCGGTTTTAAACCTTAAGAAATAAGGCTTCAGTTCCAGTCTCCGACTGTGCCCGTCCTGCCTGCCACAGCTCAGCTCCACACTCATAACTGCTGTCATCCATCCATCTATACATCATGTCACGTCATAATACAGTCTGTTAGCTATCATTGGCCGCCTGAGTGGGGTGGGCGTGGTCTACCTGTGCCGGCGGGGGTTGAAGAGAAACCGCCGGATTGAGAGTGTGACCATCGTTTCCCAGAGTTTAAATGAGCAGCTCGAATTCGACTTCGACCTGCAGCCCTTTGCTGCGAGGGGTTTGAATATAGCCTGGATGTGCAGATTTCTGATGTGTATGTAGTCAGCAGTTTTCACACACAGCTGTGTAGTCCGCAGGTCTATAATCCTAACGGTGATCACTATACTGCCTATCTTTAAACCTACTTCATATTTTTCCTCTGTTTCCTCTCCTTTCAGACTCTTGTAAGAACTCTTCAGAAGCCTTTAGAGACTCCAGGTCCATTTGAAGTCAGACTTCATCCAACTTCAACATGGTTTTGCTGAGACTTCAGAAAATTCAGAAATGCTCTTTTTCTGTCAAGACAAAGCAGACACATTTGTGCTGCGGCATTTGCATCTTACAATCCCTGGACAAATCCCAATTTGTTAGCAGCGGTACTGAAGAATAGGGACCATTTAGCATCTTAACTGACCTTTGCTGGTACATTTTTTTTTTGTGCTAAAGCTGGCTAGCTTAGCTATCTAGCCTGCAAACTGATGTTAGCTTTTGAGCTAAGGTGCAGGACAAGACCAGCCCTTATCTGTAGATATAAAGGAGACATCAATTACAAAGCTCTTGTGTTTCAGGCTGCTGTTAGTCAGTGTGTAGAGCAGTGACGTTTCTGCTTCATGAAAATACAGTTTGAAATAAAGATGTGATTGGCCATAGGCTACAAAATATAAGCAGAGAAAAATAAAAGATTTATTTTCAGTTGGATTTTAAAGGAGCAAGTGCATGACTCATTACAATCGCAAAGCAGGGCTGCAAGAGAAAAGACGGTTCCATGCGCACTGAGTGACACACCACGGATTCACCCTATTTTTCCACATTTATCTGAATCGTGATCACGACATTTCTTCACCTATGCTTGTTTAAATTAGTTACCACTGTGTCAATCCACCAGAAAAACCAAAGTACAAAGTAAAGTTGACAGAAGCTGTAGTCCGTGAATGGAAACTAAAGCTGGATTTCACACAATTTGCTAAAGACTTTGCTCACTTGGGCATGGGAAAATCAGCAAATATCTCAAAGTATGATACAGACCATGTAAATCTGATCTAAAGTCGAGAGAGAGAGAGAGAGAGAGAGAGAGAGAGAGAGAGAGAGAGAGAGAGTAGAAAATGAACTAAAGAAATCCATAAACTTGAAATCCCAAAGTGCCTCTGAGAAGTCTATAGGCAGTTTAGTGTTGTCATCTTAAAGGTCCCATGACATGGTGCTCTTTGGATGCTTTTATATAGACCTTTTGCCCCCTATTTTTTTTTAAAATTTCTTTTTTTTTTTACCCCCTTTCCCCCCCAAATTTATTTTTTTTTTTTTTTTATAAAACCCCCTTCCCCCCCCCAAAACCACTAACAATTTTTTTTTAAAAAAAACCCAAAAAACACCACAAAAAAAAAAATCTCTTTTCTCTACAATAAAAAAACAAAAAAAAAAAAAAAAAAAAACCCTTTATATAGACCTTAGTGGTCCCCTAATACTGTATCTGAAGTATCTTTTATATAGGCCTTAGTGGTCCCCTAATACTGTATCTGAAGTCTCTCTTTTATATAGACCTTAGTGGTCCCCTAATACTGTATCTGAAGTCTCTTTTATATAGACCTTAGTGGTCCCCTAATACTGTATCTGAAGTCTCTTTTATATAGACCTTAGTGGTCCCCTAATACTGTATCTGAAGTCTCTTTTATATAGACCTTAGTGGTCCCCTAATACTGTATCTGAAGTCAGTCCCACAATGAGCTTTCCTTAGTATGTGCCATTTCTGTGTCTGTCGCTATTGAGGAGGAGAGGGGGGGGGTGTGGCCTTGACCAACTGCCACTTTGCTCGTTTGAAAGCCATGATGTCTCTCTTTTTCTCATGGGTGGGCCAAATTCTCGGAGCAGAGAAAGGGGAGGTAACCTTTCCCCTTATGACCTCATAAGAAGCAAGATTCCAGATCGGCCCATCTGAGCTTTCATTTTCTCAAAGGCAGAGCAGGATACCCAGGGCTCAGTTTATACCTATCACCATTTCTAGCCACTGGGGGACCATAGGCAGGCTGGGGGAACGCATATTAATGTTAAAAAAAAATCATAAAGTGAAATTTTCATGCCATGGGATCTTTAAAAATAAATATTGGGCTGAGGTGTTTCCTTACTTGACCATGCTGCGAGCTGCGTCGGGGTCCATGGCACTGACTGAGCCCACAGCCACGCCCACTGCAGCGTCTTCCTTCACCTCCATCAGATAGCTGGCTTTGTCGAACAGCGGTGGCTCGTCCACGTCGTCCACAGCGATTCGAACCGTAGCCATGTCTTTGGAGCCTGCGGACATGAAGCGAGGGTCCACATGGGTGTTCTGGACCTGGATCTCTACTGTGTACGACGGCTTCTTCTCAAAATCCAAAGGCTGCAAAGAGACAAAAAGAGGAAACAGAGAAGGGATTTAGGGGCCATTCCTGTAAACGTACTGCCTGAAGACGCACTTTTTTTTATACAGTGCGCAAGCTCCGCCTCTTCTTCTCAGTTTTTTGGTGAATTTCTGTAGCAGAAACAGCGCCACCTATAGGCCTGGAATATGAAGTAGTGTGTTGAGTCATTTACAAATGGATCCATTTGGACGCAACTATTCTTGACACGATGCCAGGGAAGACGGGGAAAAAAAAGATTGTTTTGGTACGTGTGGACGTGGCCTTAAAGGGTAAGTAAGGTTTATTCTATTTTCCTATGTTTTTGTGTCTAACTGACTAATGGGAACAACAATCATTTATACTGGTCCAATATTAAGCAAGATGCGAAAAAAGTTACAATGTTAACGTTAATGGTCAATTGCGCACCTTCAATTTACATCCACTAGAAGTGCTTGTTTTAACACTGAGAGGCTCTGATTATTATTCTAAGTGTCTGACAACATTATGGAAAGGATCCTTACAGAGATAGACCTTTTTGTTAAAGAGTAAGATCCTTTTTGTTTAACATCAAACAGCTCCGAAAACACACTTTATTCAAAGTCGCCAGAAACAAAATTTAACTTTTAAAAGCTGTCTTGCATCATCTTTCCACTGTTCCAACAATCACCACTCTATACATGTGAAAATATGTTGGCTCTATACATGCTAAAAGTATTGCTTATTTAAATGGAGTCTGGTGAGTTTGGCGATGACGATTTCAGGGACTGTTTCTGCTTAAAGGAATACACCACCGTTTGTTGAAATAGGGCTCATCACAGTCTCCCCTGGCTGTAGATAGTTGGGCCAACAAATTTTGTTGGCTCACTTTTACTCACAACATGCTAACCGGCAACATAGGATTCCATTCACTACGCTAAGCTAACTAGCGGTGGCGCTGCCGGTGTTGCAACGGACTAAAGGTAGGTAGGGGAGACCGTGATAAGCCCTATTTCAACAAACGGTGGCGTATCCCTTTAAACAAAGAGGTTTTCACTCTTATAAAAAGGATCTTGCTCTTTAACAAAAAGCTCTTTATCTGTAGGGAACCTTTCCATAATGTTGTCAGACACTTAGAATAATAATCTGAGCATGTCAGTGGCAAAAACTGCATTTTTAGTGGACGAAATTGACGGTGTGCAATTGCTCTAAAGGCCTAAAGGATTACAATGCAGCCCAGTTCTATGTACGAGAGACACCTTTCACATTATATGTAGTCATTTGTTAATATAAAGTCAATGAATAGTGAAGCTTTAAATATTGGGCACACATATTGAGATTTAGCTGGCAAATGCAATTTCTGATACCTTTTGCGCTTGAAGAGTTGTCGTTTTGGACCTGATTTATGGGATATACAGTACAATTATTGATAAAAAAAAATGTTGTCTCTTGTAGTCTTATGACAAAACATGTCGCATAAGGAAATAGACTAGCCTGAAGTCCAGACTGAATTGCTATTACATAATTGTACATTTCTTGTTGTGATCCTGGCAAAAACTGACTAGCCCAAACACAGAAAGTCTTTTATACTTTACATAGTCATAGTAGGCTTGATACCACGCAGAACATCACATTTACTTGTAATCCAGCTAGGGAATTACTTTAATATATCTTTTAATTTGATAGCTGAGAAGTTGAGCATCAAAGGCAGGATTTAAGGAATGTAAGAACATATCTCTTATTGTATCAGGACTGTCTGAATGATAAAAGAACAAACCGAACAGCACAGGCTGATACACAGGGAAATCTAACGTTAATAAAAATGTGATTTAAGCAGTTGACACGTCCAATGTGATGACGAGTGAGAATAGTTTTTCAAAAGTGGAAATAATGTTGATTAAATGTGTCTCTTGACAGCAGCTGTGACAATTTTGCACGGTGGTTTTAGATTTACTTGAACATCTCTACATGATCTGCCTTTTCTCCCTTGAAAGAATCCTGGATATTGTCCTCATCTCGTATCCTGCTGACAGAATATCATTACTTCTTTGTTCAAGCTCAACTCTTTCCTGAGGTTGTGTCAGCAAGAGGAACAAAAGAATTTCTAAATATCAATTTATATTGCACATCAGTAAACACACACTGTGCGGGGACACTGGGATGAAAAAAAGCGCGAGTCCTGTGTGCTGGTGCCTGCTGCAGAGGCCAGGACTGGGGGTTTGTGAAGGTAAAGACGAATACGTTTAATTTGGTTTCTTTCATCTGTCAAGCATGCCCGGGCTTTGCATATTTAACAGTACGTGTAAAACAGACTACGTGGGCAGGATCCTCATGAGTCAAAAGTGTGGGATCCGCTGAATCACTGCTTTAGAATTCATTGGATTTAACCAACGGCGTGAGAAAAATATCAAGATAATTAAAAGCCGGCCTCATTTGAACATGGGCATTAGGAAAGCAACAGATTTCACCAAATTTACTAAACATGCAGTTGGACTTTTACGTTTATCTCTATTCTCAATCTGTGCTACTCGGTGTAGGCCTACTACTTTGTTTTAGTTTATTTCTGTGGCATGCCAAACCATTGGCCCATCCTATATGGGATTACAAGACGCCGCTATTTAAAGATTATCGACGAGATGAAACCGTTTTAGAAAGGTGCAGGGAGAAGCTGCACCGGTCTCAGCTCGACTCAATGAAGCTGATGGCGTTGCCGCGACTCAGCTTGTCGAGTTGCCCGAGGTTGGTTTTAGACAGCCAATAGCGAAGTTAGCTTCTAAAGTCAGCTACAAACTATAGAAATAAAATGATCCATTATCCATTTTATTTCTATGTTACAGACTGTCAGCTGGTCGAAATGGCAGAGTTTTTGACGGAGGCTCAACGACCGCCTGCGAGCACTGTAGCAAGCATCTCACTATAACTAACGGTATCCGCATCCACATATTTAGATGCAACAAATGATATATTCAGCTACAAAAATGCCTAAAGGTCGAAAGATATAACGTCACATTGGTGTAAACGGGCAGATTTTAGGACGTTGCAGACCGGAGCGTTGCAACTCTTCTCCTAGCAAATCTTTTGGTCTGAACTGGGCTTAACAGACATCTTCCGGTCTTGCACATACAAAACATGTGGGGAAAAACATTAATAACAACAACAATGCAGACAAACAAATATGTACAGAAAATCTCTGTAAAGATAGTTTTTCCTCTTCTCCCAGTTTTCACGAGATAACTGGCTAATTTATGTGTTTCCCATGTGAACAGCCATCTCATTTTATGAGCAGAATCAATATTTACTAAATCAATGCCTGTCTGTATTTTCTAAATAAGGCATCACACTGTTCACAATAAAAGGGACAATAGAAAACAAATTGGGAATCATTTTCTATATCATTTAAACAACATATCGGACAGATCTGCTTTTCGTCTATATTAACATATCGTTCGGTTTCAACAGTCAAAGTTTAACCCTCAACTGATCTGCTACTACTGGAATTTACTCTGTGAATCTCCGCTGCTTTTCATTTTATTATCTTATATATAATACAGTATATTGCTTATATATAATGCACCTTATAATTAACCTTTTTAGGAGATGTTATATTGTGTTTTCCCCTAATTATTCCTGTTTGTAAATCTGGTTTTCACACTAGCGCTGGACAAACTTTATAAAAAGTGAGCCCAGAGTTTGGTGCTTCTCTCACCTTGCTGACGGTGATGACCCCCTCCTGGGTGTCTTTGTCAGTGGAAATGTCGAACATGTCCATGCCGTCGCCACTGACGATGGTGAAATACATCTCGGCGTTCCTCCCGATGTCTCTGTCGGTGGCCAGGATTCTCCCAACTGGAGTGCCGAACACGGACGACTCAGGAACTCTGAACTGGTAAATACCTGAAAACACAGAAAATAAGACTGTCAGCTGCATGCTATAAGACTGGTGCTGCTTTAATGCATGTCATACTGGGATCAAATTGTTTTTGCACATTGTTGCCTCTATCAGCCGCTAGGTAATAGCTCACACACTTGATCTGAAGAGAGATTTCCTGTTCTGAGTAACAGGCGTACATTTTAAACTAAACTCTGAGGTCTAATGGCATTTTTAGCTATCTTCTTTCAAGGGTATTTGCATATAACCTGATCCCTGTGTGTTTCATATCAAAATGTTCAGAACAAACTCAGCTTTCTGTATAGTGATGTGCAAAATTGTTCCAGAGCAATGTATAAAGAGATAATTTGGCCCTAAAGTAGAAATATTTCTCAAATAACTGGTAAAAACATACCTAAACTCAATTGTTTTTGTGCTTGAAATTAGTTAATAAAAGTCTTGGGTTCACAAAAGTAGCATAATATATGTATAAAATAGTACATAAATGTAGGAGTGAGTAGGAGTGTTGTCAAACATCGCTTAGACTCGCCGGTGTGTCTTTTGTCCTCAGAGGGTTAAAAAGCAGCTCAAGACACCCTTCCCCCGAAACAGAAAGGGACCTCCTTGAGCAGAAATGGATAAAGACAAGGGTCTTTGAATGGCAAGTTCAGTTGTAAAGCCCTTCCAGATGGTTCTCTCGACAAGACTAAAGTTATTTGCATGTACTGTGAATGTATTTGAGTCTTAAATGTGGGGTATACTCGCCGCAGCCGACCTGTCGAGCGCCAGTGTGACGTCATGGGAGCGCCGTAACTGTTAATACTTGCGCGTGGTGGTCGCGACACTAGTTGCAGTCTTCTCCTGAACAGAGGTGGCGCTAATTCAATTCAATTTCAATTCAATTTTATTTATAGTATCAAATCATAAAGAGTTATCTCGAAACACTTAACAGATACAGTAGGTCTAGACCACACTCTATAATTTACAAAGCCCCAACAATTACAGTAATTCCCTCAAGAGCAAGCATTAGCAGTGGCTATTGCGACAGTGGCGAGGAGAAACTCCCTTTTAGGAAGAAGCTCTTCTCTCTTGGTAAGCGGTGTCTGACGGTGCCGGTTGGGGTTATGATGAACAGTGGCAATAATAGTCATAATAAAGATAATGGAACAGTGACTACAATGGTAGTTGTAGTAGTTCATGTCATAGAAACGAGGAATGAGGAAAGGCTATCGACTTTGCTATTTCTACGGACTAGAAGAAGAAGAACAACGGCAGAACTGGCAGCAGCATTAATGTCAATGCTTCGATTTGATTGGATGACCTACTTCGTCGGCTCAAGCATTTTGCCTATTCGCCATAAAAGAACTCATCTTACCCCATAAGTTTACAAGAGAGACTTACAGTCACTCAGAGAGTCCTGGCATCCGAGCTCGTTCATGCTTCCTGTTTCTGCTTTGCCGCGCGCCGCTGAAAAAAATAGAGTGGTGCCTCTGGTCGCGCACTCAAAATCCTGGCGCGCCAGCTCGGCTTCGGCGACTGTAAAACGGCCCTTACACTAGGGCGTAATTTCTACTGGAGACAGGGGGGGCATGTCACCCCCCACTTTTCAAAATCCAGTTTGTGTCCCCCTCCACTTATTTTATTCATAAGTCTCGGTGATCAGCCTTTATCAATAAAGATAGTAAGACATTTTTCGTAAACGTAGTTTAGTAAGATTTTTTTCTGATAGAATTTATCATTACGATCAACTTAATTATTTTCTGGATTGTCAGTCCCTCCAGAAAAACGCGATTATGCTATCACATAATTCAGTGCATAATCAGCCAAAGTCTGCATATTTATGCGAGGGCTGCATTTTTTTTCGAAAAGCAGGGTGTTGGAGGTTGAATTTGACATGTACTTTGAGTCTCTTAAGTTGGTATCCAATAAGAAAGCTATCTTAATATCTAATTTCTTTGTTGAAGTCTATATTATTAACGATATTTGAAAGTCTCTCTTTTGTATCTTTTATTTCCCTCTGTTTAGACTATTACTTTTATTTTTACTTTCATATTATATTATTTGTATATATTTTTGTGTCTTATTTGTTTACGTATTGCGATGACTGAATATCTGAAACTATTTTTTGAAATAAAGTTTTTTTTAAAAAGCAGGGTGTTGGGGGAATCAATCACTTTTTTCTCTTTTTCATCAAACTGCAATTTTTGCAAGTTCCCGCAATTTCAACGCATTAAATTGCATAAATATCCCGCATATTCCATCACATTTTTTAAGAAAACATGCCGCATAATCAAGGATTTTTACCCGCAACAATCACAAAAAAACTCCGCATTTTTCTGGAAGGACTGGATTGTGTATCACCATAGTCCCTGAACGTATGTAGAAATGCAGGAAATGGGATTCAAATAGAAAACTATTTTTTTGTTGGCGGAGGACTCCCAGACCCCCTGTTTTGTGCCCCCCCTGACTTCTCAAACCAAAGTTACACCCTTGGTCTCACATACCACCTAAACATTAGAGACTCAAAATGTATCCCTTTTAAAATACATTAAAAAATTGATTAAAAATGTGTCGTTCATTCACTGTAATGCCTTGTCATTTGCTCGTTGCTGCCTTTTTAACCCTGGAAGGGGTTTTTGTCTCATGTAATCCCTCTCAAGGTTTCTTTGATTTTTTTTCCTTTGGGTTTTTTGGGGCGATTCTCTCTGTGTCAACTTACTGTAGGCAGGTGTCAAATGTGGCCCTGTGAGGCCCTTTTAGATTGTTACTGGGATTAAGAGCTGCACAAATAAATCTGGCTTAACATAAATGCCAGAACATCACCACCTGAGCCAGTGATTAGAGACTGACTGACTGGTTTTGATCAAGAACCATATCAGAGTCATAAGGAGTGAGTCATTGACAAGAGCAGGTAAATCAGGTCATAGAAAATGGATGCAACGCATAAAGTTAAACAAAGACATCGACAAAGTTTGTCTTTCTTTGAAAGAAAGTCGTATGACAGCATAAACGCTGGACGAAGAAACAACATCCATCTATTGTCTTTTGAACTTCATAAAGAAGGTTAGACAGGCAGACAGCAAAAAGAAAAGAAAAGGTAATGTAAATGCTGATGGAAGCCAGGCACTGGAACAATGTCTCTCCGCCAGGCTGCTGACTATCATTTAAAAAAGTATTTTAATGTATTTTTTTGTGAGTGTGATGTATCTCTTTGTTCTCTGGAAGAAGTGCCAACGCTGTGTTTTGCCATCAGTTTGTTATGGCAGTGTGAGATGGCCGATTCTGAGAGTTTTCCTCCTCATCGTGAAACAAATGCAGCCTGTCGTCCTGTACAGAAAAGCAGCTTGTTTGAGTCACTGAATGGAGTCCAAGCAAACAAATACGTTTAAATTCATGCAAATAAGATGTCACTCTGCTGTATGAACCTGAGGCTGTTTCATATCAGGACGCTTCCTTGTGTGTTGGTTTGTGTGTGTGTGTGTGTGTGTGTGTGTGTGTGTGTCTCAGAGATCTAGTGGTGTGTATAAACTACTTGAGTGAATAATTATATGCTGCTGTGACACAGCAGGCGTCATACACTGTGGCAGCTAGACAGTAGTCAACCTGCCACTGTTTTGGTATACTGATGTGTGTGTTTGTGTGTGTAGCAATAGAGAGAGAGAGTGATTTGCTAATGTGTATACACAGTACACACATTAGTACACTGCCACAGTTGCGTGTACCATCACCCACAATCGAATTTAACAAAGAATCATTTCCCTTACTTACACACACATGCGTATGTACATATGTCGCTGTCCGGCTGTCTGTCAGCAGTGAGAAACAAAAATTGTATTTTCCATCAACCAAACCAAATCAAACTACTAAACCAACACAAAACACAACTCATCAAAACAAACCAGAGCCAAAGCCAAGCCAAACCAAATTGACCAAGCCAGATTAAAATAAAAAACCAAACCGAACAAGCCAAGCCAAACTAAATAAAGTAAATAATAAACAAACTAATACATATATAAGTACAAGGGATAAAGAATTATAATATATATAGTTATATGTTAGTGTACTATGTAAGACTACTGGTCCCTTCTGAATGGAATGCTTTCCTGGGTGAATTAATAAGGTCAAGTATGTCAAAGTTTAGACGCTAGATTCACATCTTCAACAGTCCTACCAGAATACATTGATGCTTTGATTTGATTGGCTTTAGGTTATAAGGGTCCAAGGGCCAGCATTTATACACAGTATGTGTACACATAAGGAAGAGACGAGGAAAAGACCAAAGACTGTATAGAACTCAGCCAACAGCTTCAAATGTTATTGTCACGAAAAGTCGGAAGGACGGAAGTGCAAAGAGTGGCTGCTATGGAGACGATACACCGATCATTGGTGTGAACTGGCAGGTTTCAGAACGCTGCAGACCGGCTAGTTGCAAGAAGTTGCAAGTTTCAACTCATCTCGTCGCAAATCTTTGGTCTGAACTGGGCTTAAAGGTTGCAGCTTGTGTGAGACCGTTCCATACCGATATGTCGATCAAAGAAACATTTTAATTACTGCCATTTGGTGCTCAGTGGGTCGCACATTTAGCCACTGCAAACACATATACCATACTGAAACCAAAACATCACAAAAAGCCATTTTACTTTACTATTCCAAGTCTATTTATGTACCTTTCTCTTGGCAAAATCGTAAAGAAAACCCAGTGGGAGCCTGGTGAAACCCTGAAGAGCCCAGAGGTAATGAAAGGAGAAGCAGATTTCATCTCTACTCGGATTTCTTTCTGGATGGTTGGAGATTGTGTTGCTTCTTTGCTCTGACACCGGCAGCACTGATTGGAGTCCTGGTGTGCACTGAATTAAATGACGTGTGGACCAAGGTTTGGGTGACTGCGTGTTTTCCTTTATGAGAAGCAATTTCTTCTGTTTTTCTATATCTGATCTATGAAACATTTAACAATGCCTATTAATTCAGCAGTTGTAAGAGTTAAAGTTATTGCTGATGCATGTATTGTTGATGCAGTTTTTGATAACTGAGTTGGAGATGATTTCTTTTGATTTGCCTATATCATGCCTATATCATGTCTTTTGGTGTGCATTGAGCAACCTATACAATCATTTTGGCTTTCTACATCTGGCGAAATTCTTTAGATATGATATATAGATACTGTATGAATCATGACCACAACGCATTACATTTGGCAGAAAAGAACATCTTAAAAACGGCAAAAAAAAAGGCAAAGGTACCAGACTGTGTACATAAACGATCACAGAATGGTAACAGCTTGCTATAGCCATTTCCGGGTTCGCGGGTGAAGTAAACATTTCCATGGTAACAGCAAATTCCACCAATCACAGTCACTGTTATGCTTAGGATTGTGGTAGTGTAGTATTTCTCCATAACATTGCAAATATAACATGTTTTTCTTAAAAGACGGTTGATTTCATACAGACTTCTAGCTTCTACCGGATCAAAAACCTTTGTTTCACAACATCTGAGCTCGTGGTGAGACTACCCTGAATGGTTTAGACATTATGGTTAATAATCAAAATCCTTATGGAGAAACCATGGCATTTTTATTACTTCCGGAACCACGCTGTTGACTTCTGTTTAAGCTACATTTACATTGCTAGGTTTTGGTTTAAAAACGAATATCTTTTTCTAAGTTTACACCTCGCCTTCACACTGCTCTGGCGTTTCCGAGCCCCTAAACCGGAGACATTTGAAAACACTTCTGAGCTGTTTTGGTTTTGAATCTGCGGGGTTTGTGTTGCAGTCTCAAAGGCCGCAAACGGAGACCCTTGGCAACACCGATATTCACGCCAACGTTTACCGCCTGATTGGGTCATGACGTCTCAGTCTCTGAGACTAAGCTCCCTATGTTACCATGGCAACTACCAGCATCGTGCTGAGTATATGTGCTGCCTCCTGTTTATGCCAAGTATAAGAGAATGTTGATGAGATATGCGGTTTGTTGCGGTTGTTAGTTTAAACTAACAGACCCAAATTAGTTCTTCTACTGGAGCTAAAAACACTTATGTGTATGGAGATCGCTTTTGGCTCAAAACTTTGCTTAAAAAACTAAATGTAGCAATTTAAATGTAGCCTTAGTGAAAACTCTATATGATGTATGAAATAACATGACATTATTATTATGTATTAGCATTATATCTGCATTATTGGATTAGATGTGGCTTCATAATTGACTCCACATCTACATATCTATAGATTAAGTTCCAATCATGAACATTAGATGGCAAAATAGGACAGGCTAATATACTGTATCTGAAGTCTCTTTTATATAGGCCTTAGTGGTCCCCTAATACTGTATCTGAAGTCTCTTTTATATAGACCTTAGTGGTCCCCTAATACTGTATCTGAAGTCTCTTTTATATAGACCTTAGTGGTCCCCTAATACTGTATCTGAAGTCTCTTTCCTGAAATTCAGCCTTGGTGCAGAATTACAGCCACTAGAGCCAGTCCCACAATGAGCTTTCCTTAGGATGTGCCATTTCTGTGTCTGTAGCTATTGAGGAGGAGATAGGAGGGGAAAAGTGGAGGGTGGGGGTGTGGTCTTGACCAACTGCCACTTTGCTCGTTTGAAAGCCATGATGTCTCTCTCTCTCTCTTCTCTCATGGGTGGGCTAAATTCTCTTGGTGGTCAAATCAGAGAAAGGGGAGGTAACCTTGCTCCTTATGACCTCATAAGGAGAAGATTCCAGATCGGCCCATCTGAGCTTTTATTTTCTCAAAGGCAGAGCAGGATACCCAGGGCTCGGTTTACACCTATCACCATTTCTAGCCACTGGGGGACCATAGGCAGGCTGGGGGAACTCATATTAATGTTAAAAACCTCAGAGTAAAATTTTCATGCTATGGGACCTTTAAGGAACCATTACGGATCCATAAATGTATTCATGTATGTAGGTTTCTCAGTGAAGTGTATGACCTACACTGCAGATGGTGGTCTCTGTTAACAGAGACAGACAGAGTGACATACAGAAAACAGGAAACATACAATATATATTCATAGATTTATCCTCATTTTGGGAGAAATACAAGCATGTGTGTGGTAAGTGCGGTGACTTAAACTGAATGATAATGCCCTCTGCAATCTGTTCAGCAGATCCTCGGGTGATCTTGTTTTGCACCCTAAACTGGAGATGGAAACCGTGGGTGAATGGGCACTCCACTCTGACGGGTGGAGACGAGGAGGGAAAAACTGACACTCTAATACAGTGACTGTGATTAAACGAGGCAGAGATGGAGAGGGAAAACAATTAGAAGACGAAGAGATGGATACAGAAATCTAGAGAACTGGATAACTAAGTTCTGCCTTCATGTCAATTCTTAAAGGATTAGACGAGAGAAGGACTGATGTGATCGAGGCCAACAGAGCAATTTACCCACTTCTTTAACACTGCTACAGGCACTGAAACGCGTCTTATGGACACACACACACACACACACACACACACACAAATGCTACTACGGCATGTGCGAATACAGCCTCCTGAGGAAAAGCTGCCACATTTGATCCAGCTATTGCTACGTTCAAACCGTAACTTTTATAATGCATCTACTAACCCTTGTGTTACTTAAAACACTCCCTAGGAACGAACACATTTCCTGTGTGAAAATCTTTTGTTTTCCCCGGGAATGTATTATAAAACTGTATTCTATCGTATCGTTAGCGTTCTTACAGAGTAAAAAATATGTGGAATGCTTACCAATTACAGTGCTTTACAGTAGCTGTATGTACAAATGGCTCATGAAAACGCCGTGACTAGGCAGCCTCTAAAAGGAGCTTTATGATGTATTCTGTAGCTTTGTAAGAAGTGCTCCAAACTCTGAAAAACATATTCTGATAACGTCGTCAGGGTTATCTCAGCATGGGTTTAGAGACTACAGACTTTGAACAGAAAGCATGCATTGGAAAACTTGCGATAGAAAGTTTGATAAAAGTGGGTCTTTACCAGACAGACAAATACAAGATGCTATCTAGTTGCATTTTGAGAAATGAAAGATTCAGCATTGAGTAAATTGTTCATGTTTAACAAGCTATGGGAAAACACAGCAGTTATTCTGTCTTCGTCTGCTCCTGAACTGAAGAATAAATGAGAGGGGGGACTCCGCGTTTCATCATTTGTGTGCCGTTGTCTTACTCTGAGTGAAGCGGGGAGGGTTGTCGTTGACGTCCGTCAGCGTGATGTTAATCGTGGTGCTTCCAGTGAGCCCTCCTCTGTGTCCGGCCATGTCTTTAGCTTCAATCACCACCTGATAGTGCTCCCTCTGCTCGCGGTCCATGTCGTCGGGACCCAAGGCAGTCCGGATCACACCTGAGCAAAAAAGAAACACACGCTCTTGTTTTAAATTCTGCTCTATCATTTATCTCTTTACATTGCTTTGTCTTAATCCTCAGCCCTCTTTTAACAGAATCTCTCTCATGTTACACTTCATAGAACAATCAAAGACCTTGCTGTTTCCTATTCAAAGTATTTCTTAAGGCGAGACTAAGGGGCACACAGCTGACTTGCTGTCACTCTAATATTTTGTATTTTCCAATCAATACACAGCTTGTACACATGTTCTGCAGATCAAATCACACATACTGTATCTACAATGGTAGTTCAAATCAACTGAAAAGCAGGTCTTAAAAACGCCTTTAACCTTTAAACTTGTGTCTGGATGTTTATGTGTGGGAACTGTTTCTTGGCAAATAACAGCAGACTTATAACCATCATTTTTATTTGATTAGTTGGGTAGAAATTGTTGTGGGTGATAAGTTATAATTTGGGCTACTTTCGTAGCATTAAGGTGGTTTTCCCCTATGAAAAGTTAGGCTATATTGCAATGAATTGGTCCCTTCTGTCCTCAGGGAAGTATGATTGAGATTGACAGGGCCTGGAGATCTGTGGGATTTTCTTCCAACTCAATTTTCTTTATTCAGTGTACATCCATAGATTTCAAAACCTTTTTTTTTTAAACTCTACATGGTTGACACCTTTTTTCTTCTTTTATTTTTGCAACAGCCATTAAATATATTTATTTTTAGATGCTTTCACACCCATAGCGTAGCCAGAAAACAAACTGTGGGTGTGCATCAGAAAAAACTGGGTGTGCCACATCTAATTATCTCCAAGGTTACAGCCCCACACATGCCGGTAGATGTGCTGTATGCTGCCAAGTGATTAAATGTCTTTTTGGCGTCTAAATGTTTTGGCATGAGATTACTGTAAGCCCCACAGCTAAGCAAGTGGGCGTTTGTGCTGTGAAATGAGTATGGCTAAATTAGGGGGTGAGTGTGTGGGAGCGGCGCTGTCCGTAGTACTGAAACAGAGTGATCAATATCGCGCTGTGGAGGAAGGTCTGGCAATGCGAGTCTACGGCTGACGCCAACAGAATATCCAGCTGCTGCACATTAAAGCCGTTTATCACTGTAATGCACAAAACTCAGTGTAAGATTGGTCTTCGCACCTCCCTCTAGGAAAGTAAGAAAGACGAGTCCATTTCCCAAAATGTTAATCTATTCATTTAATTCCCATTTGCTTCAATATACTTGTTCTTCTCTTCGCGCTTCCTGTCAGCGTCGAGAGAACATGGTGCAATATTGCTGCTTAATCCAGGCAGGCAGTAATCTGGCCGGGACCATGACTCCTCTATTTGTTAGAAACAAACAGATGAGCAGAGAAAGGGAGATTACTGCGCCGATTATCTAACTGCATGGCTAACTTTTACAAAGAAAGATCATAAGATCAGGCATGGGTTGAGCTCCGCTGTGTTTTTTATATTTACGTTCATGATAGCAGATTGTACGACAAATCTCTTTTCTCTTTCTTTTTCCAGCGTAGGAACATAAATGCGCAGGGAGAATGTGCACTATTTCCATTTCATTACTAGTTCTTTCCAGCTTTTTATGTTTTATATGTATTAAAAGAAAAACAGATGTATTGGCGTGAAACGAGATCTGGAGCATCCTATCCCCGCCTACCTGTCCATGTGTTGGTATAGACACTGGTGAGAGATTTCCTTTACAGACAATCTGATCAAATGTGAGTGATCAAATGAGTGAGATCCAAAAGTGGCACCAGTAAGAGAAAAGTGGAATTTACAGTCAGCAGTCCAACTGTAAATGATACAGTGTGTTTATTTTAGTTGTTTTTTTCAATGTAGGATGAGGTAGTGTTTTAATGCACTCTTTTTCAGCAGTCTTTCAGCAAAAAAAGTTCACTGCTTTGGTTATACACTATTAAAGAAGCAGTCATTTTGGGAATTGTTAATTTGCTGTTTTACACCCTCTCATAACCCCTTATTTGATAGCTCCTCGACCCCTCGGTCCTCTTAAAGCTCTTATTTCTGCCCCGAGGACCGAGGAGCGAGCATCGAGGAGGGATCATCGAGGAGCTATAGGCGAGGATACACGAGAGCAGCCTTTCCTGGAAGCCGTGCAGCTGAAGGAGTTGCTAACTCCGCCCAAACAGCTGATGTATTCGTGTGGCGCTTCAGAAGAAAGGACGTCTCATCCCTCCAAAAACACATCCGCTCGTTGCCTCTCTCCACTCACGATTTCCTCGCGTCTCGTGGAGGACTTGAGGAGGCAATTTAAAGGCTATGAGATGCACCGCCAGAGTCGTCTCTGTGTGTCCGGTGCAGAGAAAGGTCAGTGACATGTGACGTTGGCCTAGCTTAGCACAGATACTAGTTTAGAAGAACACCCTAATGATTCCCCAAATGTAAGTCTTCAATGGAAACTTTCTGATGCTTCTTAACATCCAAATGTTTTACCGGCGATACTCTTTTGAGCTTTTACTTTGACGTACAGGAAGTGCTGACTTGAGATTATCATCCGACTGAAAAAGTATACCCTCAATACTTTTTTGGTACCAATGGAAATGTTCACAGCACCAAGTCTCAAAAACTGTCAAGTGTCAAAAGCATATTCAAACATTTCTTTTCTTATTTTCAGACAGTTGTGATTTAAATCATATGTATGCCAATTTGACACTGTATTATAGTTGGCTACTTAAACTAACAAGATGTTGGCATGAATTCTGTATTCTGTCCTAAAGGGTCATTCCTGGTCTGTTTTCTAAACAATTAAAAGTCACAGGAATATTACTTCATCATTATGTGCTACTGAGTTGCCGATGTGGTGCTGTGTCTAAATGCCTTTTATTTTCTTACTGGAAGTGATAACCATCTACAAGACAGGAAGTGGGATTTAAAGGATTATTCTTGCAATCATTAGGGGCGTAATGATACGTTGATCTGGATCGATCAATCCTCAACGATTCCATATTACGATACAAAGTGAAATATCAATACATATCATCATCTTTAAGATATAAAACGGAAGATGAAATTTCCGTTTTATATTTATTCTTTTCATTAAAAAGCGTAGTTTGGTGGCTGGGTTGGTTCAGTGGTAGAGCAGGCGCACATATACTGAGAGGTTTATGCCTCAACGCAGAGGTCAAGGGTTGGGATCCGACCTGTGACAATTTCCTGCATGTCTTCCCCCTCTCTCTCCCCTTTCTCACTTAGCTGTCCTATCAAAATAAAGGTGGAAAAAGCCCAAAAAATTATCTTATAAAAAAAAAATGTCTGGAAGAGCTTAGTAATGAAATTGTCAAATCATATTTTAGTTGCTTTTTCTATATATATATATATATATATATGTAACTGATTGTGTTAAATGGGCATTTGTATCGCCTCGGTTTACAGGCCCGTGAATTGCATCGAATCAAAATCGTATCGTGGCAGACTTTGTGATAACACTAAATTCTGTATCGTTGTCCAGAGAAATTGATATAATGTTGTATCGTGATAAAACGTGTGATTTACACCCCTATCAAACATACCTGTGTTTGGGTCCACAGAGAAGTACGGGTGTCCCTGGCTGATGCTGTACACCAGTTTGGCACTGTTCCCATACATACTGTCATCAGCATCCGTAGCTGTCACCTGGATGACTGATGTACCTGAGAGATACACATTGACATGGCGATTACTGACAAATATTGAAACGATGCTTCAATTGTTTAACAATAATTCAAATAATCAAAAATGCAATCAAAGTAGGGCTGGGCGATATGGAGAAAATCAAACATCACAATATTCTTGACCAAATACCCTTTCACAAAATATTTTCACAGTGAGATTGTAGATACAAAGAATCAGCAATAATATTGATTTAATGTATTAGTGGGTATATAATAGAACAGTCTGGTAGGTTCAGAAAATGACATCACTTTACTGTAATGCAGCCTTTACTCATCACTGTAGCTTGTATGAGAGTGCTGGTTGGCCTTCTTTGCACAATCGCAGGTTGGAGCATTGGTATAGTTTTCTTTTTAAGGCCATACTGTGTAAACTACCTCCTTACTTATGTTCTCTCCTGACTCCTAAAGTCAACACCAGGAAATGTAATCTTCCATCATCTGAGCAAATCATGTATGACATACCCCGAATGCAAACTGTCTTCGGTGAAAGTGCCTTTAAAGTTTTTGCACCCTCATCCTGGTATACATTACAGAATCATCTTAAATTAGACTACCTACCAACAATGACACAGTTTAAAACTAGGATAAAGGACTATTTGAGTACTAAATGCACATGTGCTGTTACTAGTGAGCGCTGCTGGTGATTATGTTGAGATGATGTTAAATTGCCAACTATCTTTTTTGTTATATGTTGTCTGTTATTCACTGTATATTTTAATATGGAACTATTATACAGGACTCCCTTGAAAAATAGATTCTGAATCTCAATGGGATTATTTCCTGGTAAAATAAAGGTTAATACAAAAAAGAAATAATAAGAAATTAAAACCAGGAAAAGACAACACTTTCCATATAACGATATTACATATTATATATATTAAATATATAGATATTTCATCAACAAGGCCCTGGACCCCCACTAACACTGACTCTTAACCCCCCCGCCTCCAATCCCTAGTCACTTGCACTAACCTTCATCCTGGACTTTACATCTGCCCATTGCATATACTATATATTCTATGCAAATGTTGCACTCAACCCATTCAGCCCTTTTTCTTATGCAACAGTTACTTTGTATGTATATATATATATTTCTTTTATATATTTTTTTATTTATTGTTTATTTTATATTCACGTTTAATATGTTTGTTTGTTTGTGTATCTATGCACGCACCTTACACCAAGGCAAATTCCACATAAGCGTACAGATTGTGGCAATAAAACCTTTTCTAATTTCGTATTCTGACATTTCGATATAATATCGATGTAATGCCCAGCCCTAAATCAAAGCCATCCTAACTGTCTTCCTGCAATGACAAGGTCCAGTCAGAGTTGTCCTTACCGAAATCAGACCTCTCAGGCACGCTGCCGGTGTAAACTTCTCTGCTGAACTGAGGCTCGTTATCGTTGATGTCGTGGAGCTTGACGGTGAACTCTGTCTCTGGCTCCAGCTTCTGACCCGTCCGTTTGTTGACCACTGTGGCCTTGAGGATATAAAAAGCCTTCTCCTCGCGGTCCAGGCGGCGAGTTGCGTGCAGGTCACCATTATTCTCATCGAGGACGAAGAGGGTGCCGGCCCCCTCGCCGGACAGAACGTACTTGACTAAGCCACTGCCGTTGTCCTGGTCCGACTGGAGCTGCAGATGGACACACAGAGAGAGGAAAGTGCCTAATTATCATCCTCTGCATGACTGTTACATAACAGACTTCAGTGATCCAGAGCTTCAACAAACCATAGTTCAACACATATACACACTTCAGTCCTAATCTAATCTATTAACTTCTAAACTTGTCTTTTCTCATTTTCTAAAGGCAGTTGTACAGCCCATTTTTAAGGAAGGGTTTCACTGACAATCTTCAGTAATGGCAGTGCCCCTTATGATGGATATATAATGCCAAATTTCCGTTCATTTACAGAGCAAAAGATAACTGCCTGGTTTGGATTCCTACTGACAGTTAGTTTTAGCAATGATCTTTTCCAAACATTGCAGGATAAGTCTGGTGACAGTCGTTACTTTTATTATTACATAGGTCATGTTTTTGGCTCAGTGTGTCAGTCAGTTTGTCTGTTTGTTTGTCTGTATGAACGGAAACTGGCTCTAGGTGGGCGGCCATCTGCCTCAACCGGTTGGGAGAGAGAGAGAGAGAGAGAGAGAGAGAGAGAGAGAGAGAGAGAGAGAGAGAGAGACGTTCATGCCAACAAAGCCCCTTGAAAGAAATTGAATTGAACTGAGAGAGAGACACAGAGAAAGACAGAGAGAGGGACATGCACAGAATTGGTTTATTATCTGCAATTAAATCATACTTATCCTGTTTACTTGTATTTTTTATTATTATTATATCAGATGTATTGACTCCTTTTTGTTGTTTATGTATGTTTGTTCTTATGCTTTGGCAACACAGATGTATTGATTTTGTCATGGCAATAAAGCAAATTGAAATTGAAAAATATAAATTTACGAGAGAGAGAGAGAGAGAGAGAGAGAGAGAGAGAGAGAGAGAGAGAGAGAGAGAAACTACAATAATTATATATATATGTATATGACTCATAATAATTATAGCAGTGGGCATAATGGAATGACAAGATAAACAGCGGCAATGATAGTAACTGTATATACTGTAGTTTCCTTCTATGTATGGGAAGAGCTTACTGATGCTACATGGATGGAGGGAAAAAGTGGATGGACAGGCCAGCGGATGACGGTGACAGGTTTATATAAGACAGAAGCAAAGGAGAGCAAAGACGGAAACACAAAAGAAAAAAAGACCCAGAGTCAGCTCAAGACCGAGAAACAAAACAGAAATCTTCTAAAGGCAAGAGCGGCGGCTGCAAACGAAGAGAGCAGCCGCAGAAAGCCAGAGTTTGTGTGTTGCGCCTGAAGGAGTAAACATCCATCGGATCTGCTGTGAGATCTGCTGCTTTTTTCTCTGATACCTGCAGCAACGACCTGGCTCCCTCTCTCTCTCTCTCTCTCTCTCTCTCTCTGGCGCGCCTTGTCTCTGTCTGTATCTCTCGACCTCAAGTGGCTCGCTGTTCACCTTGCATCCCTTCATCCGTGCTTCACTCCTCCAGGCCAGGTGTTAGGGTGAAGCCTTTGATAATACGTGAGTGTGTTTGAGCGAGCCATTATAACGCTGCTCCTTCTCCCACTACCTGTGGAAGGTGTAAGCTGCTAAGAAACACTAGGCTAGATTTATGTAAGGGTCTAATACCGTTTGTTTTTTATTTTATAAAACATCTGATCTGTCAGAAGTCTCAAAAACGACGTTTTTCTAAATGAAGTACGTTGACCTGATGATGACGATAGATTGACCGTTACTAAAGTCAGTAGGATTCATCCTGCGGGAACCACTGATATCCCCATGACACCATGCACCAAATCAAATACAAATAAAAAATAAAACTGCAAATGGAGCTGCTGAAGTGATTTTAGAATTCTTTTGCTGCTTCTGGGTTTGGAGCTAGCCCCACAGAGATAAACATGACAATATTTTCCGTGGACTTGATGACTTACAATCTCGTGTCTTGTGTTAAAGTGCTTCTTCAACACTTACTGCAATAACGACTTCACTTCTATTCAATTCAATTCAACGTCTGCAGAAAATAGAGGAATCAGAGGACTTGTTGGCTCTACCAAACCTCACAAACAGCCAGGGGTTAAAGTGGGATCAGGCAGGTGGGGGTTCTGACACCACTCCATATTCCATTCCTCAATGTAACACTTTCTTACCACTTTAAAGCCTCTATCCACTACACAGCACTAACCCAGAAAACTCTTTTAAAGCTAGTTCGCCTGTTACTCTCATTATTTTCTTCTTCCAAAACACTGGTGAAGAACACCAAGAGCAATTGCCAGGAATTGAGTTTTCATTAAAAGAGAACTATGACTGGTGTATTAACTGTAAGCCAAATTAATTAGAGCACACACAAGGCCATATGACCAGTTGCTGAGAAGCATTTAAGAAGCGATTCTTTTCCAACGGAGTCTGCCCCCACAGTATGGGTTTTTAATCACATGGAGCTGAGTGGTCAGCTCCTCAGCTTCTTTCCACTCATACCAACGAGCCTCGATGGGAAAAAAACCCACTGCTGACTCACAGCCTCTTCTTCTTCCTCATCAAAAAAAAGAAAGAAAAAAAAATCACAATCTGCAGAGTTGGCTTGTTGTTTTGCTGGGTTGTCAATGAGAGGATTCTCCTATCAACTTAATATCTCTGTTCCCACAGAAGCTCTGTTCCTCAGAACCAAAAAAAAAGAAGCTATGTCCCAGGTCTGCATAATCTACTGATGCAATAGCAATGCAGAAACCCTCTGAAACGTGGCTACATTCTGTTTGACATACCTCTTTCGTGATCTGACCAAACAGACCGAAGGTTTTGCCCTTCGTCACCTATCCGGCCATTGGTTTTGACAGTTTTCTTTTGAATCGGTGCCCTGCCTCATTGTGCTTCTGCTTAGGTTGACATGCATTTCAATTGGTTTACACCCAAGTATCCAAAAGATGGGCAACAAATGTACAGAGAAACCAACAGAAAGTCCAAGGTGTTGGGCCACAAGACGCTGCCAGAACAGCTTCCGTAACCCTTGGCATCCGTTCCACATAGCCGAGGTCCTTATAACCTCCGATTTATTCAGTGGCATGAATAGTCCTGGTGTTGTGCCCAAACTGACGGCTGTTTCCACGTTTGAAAAAACGAGCCAATCACAGCTTTTCCTTAAACGCAAGACTATGTAAGAAGAAAAAAATAAATGTCCCTGTTACAAATTAAAAGCTGAATTCATGTTTGTGCATTTAGACATCTTTTGGATCAATATGTGTTATGAGTTTAGTAAAATTTGATGATGTGTCCAGTTTTTTAATTTATGACAATTTCAATAGCTTTATTAATTTTAATAGTTACTTACGTAACCCTTTAGCTTATGTTTTACTGATTTTAGGAATATAAAGTATTTGAATGACCAATGTCGGCACTTGCGGACCATTTCTATTGCAGAGTTCAAAGGGTTAAATGTAAAAGGGCCATTGACAAATGAGTAATTTCATTTGACATGAAATTACAGCAGATTTTAGCAACAGTGGCTCAAAAGCCTTGCGAATGGAGTATACTTGTAGGTATGAAACAAATACTGCAAAGCTGCAATACCCAGATTAAAAAGATTCCCCTAAGGGAGACTAATGATTTTAATAAAACTTAAAGGTCCAGTGTGTAACGTGTTTAGTTGTTCATTATCAAAATCTGTGTTGCCCATTCACAAAATTGTCCTTTTTCATGAATATTGACCACCACCATCAATTCCAAGAATTCCTTTTGGCTTGAAATTTTACGTTTGCATTCGCATTAACTCGGGTAGACGCTCCATATTCATGCTCCATTTTCATCAAATACGTTAGCCGGTAAGGGACATACAGGACATACTGCTCCGCCTTTGGCGTTTTCGCTGTCACATGATAAACTCACAGGTGCTGCTAATGCTGCTAATGGGTATCGTAGCTTCCCGGCCCCGGCAAGTTCGAAGAAGGAAACATGGAGGACCACACGTATTCAAAATCCAAATTTCAGGATCAGGAGTCTTCTTCTTCTTCGTCCAGAAAAAGAAAAAGGATATTGAAAAGAGCAAGAGCCCGGCTTTTTGAAGCGTGAAGGCTACCGTAGCTGTAATACGTACTTTGAACTGCGTGGTGCGAGAGAGTTGATTGAGATATATATGATCTCAACGCTAGATGGGAGAAATTCCCACACGCTGGACCTTTAAGTCTCGGCTGGACATCGACTGTTGCGGATGATAAATGATATTGGGAACAACCAAACCCGCTCTAAACTTAATTCTGTACACCTCTGATGAGACTGAGGGGATAATTAGACTCTTCCACACTTGCACCATATTTCAAAGACAGCAGAAAGCTTCTTTTTTTCCCCCCTCAGGGTCTTTCTGGCTCTCTGCTGATAACCCCCCACTTAACCACACACACACACACACACATACACACACACACACACACACACACACATAAAATAACATTGCCAATCAGCAGTGTCGAGGAATGGGTCACACTTCATCTGCCTGGCTCTGCTGTATGAACAGGAAAAATGGTGTCACCGACTAACACATATAGACGATGTTTTGTGTATTCATAAACCATTGATGTGCCATGAAAACCTTTTGAGCCACTTTATTATATATTTTTCACATAGTCCATTTTTTCCAGCTTCTTCTCTCCTGTCGCACCTTTTTCCCCTCCACCTTTCAGAGGGTCTTCATAATTTTTTTCCTGAGCCTGTGAGCCACACGAGGTTTAAGAGATGCAGTGATAATGCAGCATGAGCACGCAGCATGTGTCTCATTAAACCCGTGGGAGGATTCAACACTATCACTTTTTCAAGAGGAGAGCGGGCAGAGGTGACCGTGTCACTGATCTCACCTTTTAAAATGCTCTGTTTTCTCTTCACTTCTCTCGTTAGCGCTCTAGTTGTGAAGGATTGTTAGGAAGGTAAAGGGTCAACTCGCCCAAATGAGGAAAAACAGTTTCTCATTGCTTGGAGTTTCAATTTTTCAATCTTTTAAGATATAGACCTATTTCACGGCAGACATGTTGACATGTCATAGTAGGAGAAGCACAGGTGTATTCAAAACCATTACTGATGGCTGCATTCCACTTAGGAGAGACCCTGGTATTAAACCATTACTGATGGCTGCATTCCACTTAGGAGAGACCCTGGTATTAAACCATTACTGATGGCTGCATTCCACTTAGGAGAGACCCTGGTATTAAACCATTACTGATGGCTGCATTCCACTTAGGAGAGGCCCTGGTATTAAACCATTAATGATGGCTGCATTCCACTTAGGAGAGACCCTGGTATTAAACCATTAATGATGGCTGCATTCCACTTAGGAGAGACCCTGATATTAAACCATTACTGATGGCTGCATTCCACTTAGGAGAGACCCTGGTATTAAACCATTAATGATGGCTGCATTCCACTTAGGAGAGACCCTGGTATTGTGCATGCTGACTCACTGAAATAGTGCTTTTCCTACTATGAAAAGTCAAAAATGTCTGCTGTGAAAAAGGTCCATTTCTACCTCTGAAACGTCTGCTGCTTCTCAAATCCCCAAATCCCAAATCCCAAAACAGAGTTGACAGGAGTTTTAATTTGTCCTGCTCAAAGCATTGCAATGGAAAACCCACTGGTAAGTTTACATGCACACTAAAATTCCATTATTATTTCAAATATGACAATATTCCGAATTTGATACAGGTCATGTTAACAGCATATCCATTCCGTTTGAATTTTCCGACTTAAGGCCTTTTTCCGATTTTAGCATTTTCCTATTAAAACATTTGTGGGATAGGCGGCTGTTATTCTGGTTTTAGAAGCATTCTTCGTACATGTATACAGCATTCGGAATATGCGTCTCAGTGTGGGTTTTAACCACAGTTTGTGACAGTTCATGGCCTCTTGGCCATTTACGGCTTATGGTCAGCTCTGTGCGTTGTACACAAACCTACCAGCCAACAGTTTGCAGGGCTGCGGTAGAGATGTACGCTCAAAGACTAAAAGGAGAAACACAGCTACTTCTAAACATTCAGAAAGACTTGGGTTTCAACAGTTTTTTTAATCTGATTCACAATAACGACATTTTTAAGAAGGTGGTTGAAGAAGCGAAAGAGGGATTCTGTGTTTGCACTGTCAAACAATTCCACCACTGGTGGAAAACAAATCCTGTTTTGCACAGCTGCATGTAAACGGGAACATTAGTGGAATATTCACTTTCGTTAGCCATGTAAACATCTTAGTAGGAATATTGTCTTTTGGGGAATTAGTGCAAAAACCGGAATATTAAGTGCATGTAAATGTAGACAGTGTCTCAGTGAGTACACTTTTAAGTTCACAGTATGTCCTGGTTTCCTGGTCATCATATTCAGGACATGATGTTCACACTGTACATAATAACCTGGATAAAATATATCTGTATACATGGCTGTTATAGTATTTTCTGATCATCTGCAGCGGTGCAGGTGTGTATGTATGCATGTCTCCAAACTCAGCAAATGTCATGTCATTTCAAATCAACGTCTGTGTCAATGTTTGTGTACTAACTGAGTTACCTCAACAGCTGAGGACGAACTCTGTGGACTCTGCCGGGTTCAGGGTCTCCATCTTTCAAAGGATTTTGGGGCATGTTTGCCTTTACTTGATATCAAGGGAGAGTTGACAGAAGGGCTGCACGTTCAGCACATTACCTCCAACGTTATTTCATTCATAACAACTGAAATATCAAATAACATCACAATTGACTTTATCATTTCTGGTTCAAATATTCTGCTTCAAGTGTCTGACAGTGAGGAAATAGTACTAAATGTTACCGTTTCTATTCAACTGTGAGCGTAAACTCGGCTTAACGTCTTTACTGTTCCTTCTTGAGTCAACATGCGGTGTTACCGTTTCAATCTCTACTTCTCTTTCTTCTGCCCCCTCACCTCTTTGTCTTCTTAAAGCTGACTTCTTGTTCTGTTTCTTTTCTTTTGTGCTACCTCCTGTCCTCCTTTTCCTGTTTATTCCCAACATTGCAAAACCTACATCTCCTCTGTTTCTTCCTCTCTTCCCTCATTTCCTTTGCTCCCCTCCCCTTGTCCTCCCTCCCACTCACTCTCTGCCCTTCTTTCCCTCCCTGCCTCTCTCCTTTTGATCTTTCTCTCCAGCAGTGTTCAGTCTGATTTGATCTGTCAGTCTGCAGGGCTGCAACACCTCCATGCTTTCACCTAACACGAGCTGACGAAGCCTGCGAACATTTCACCGCAGCACTTTTCCAGAACAGAGTAGGCTTTCTGGAGTCCTTACGTGTCCCAGATCGCTGTCTCTCCACTGACATATTTCCACCATACAATCACCTCCAGGCTGACAATGGTACCACATTTATTTGGTACTACAGAAAGACTTCTTCTGCTCATTGCTGTTTCTAACTTTTATTGAAAAACCCTGCAGCAGTGGGCTTTACTGTGGTGGTAGGATCCAGAGATCTGGGGTTGCACACACTTGGACTTTATCTTGTAAGTGGAGCAAAACCAACGTACTGTATTTATATGTAAAGTTAAAAATTCAGACGGATACATTATAGTCTTCTTTACCACTGTAATAACCGTAGATGACATTAAACACAAGCGGGGCATTCTCCTTTACCACAAACGTGGAGAATGAACATCGTTCTGTCCAAGGACTGTAGAATGTGCACCTGACTTTTGGGATGATATTATAGAAATCGTTGTCAGTAAATCATTTAAATACTGTGACTTGATCACACATAATTCTGCCTGAGCTATGTGAGAAAACAAGACATGAAATTTTAGGATGGTTTTGAATTAAGCCTCTTTTCACGCATAGTTCCCGGTAAATTAAAGAGTATGGCAATGTCGGAATAGATGGGGCAAGGGACAGATCAACAGATGGCGGTGATGCAACACGTATGGATGCCAACCCAGAAGAAGAAGAAGATGGGAGCATGGCCGGATGTGTGTGTGTGTGTGTGTGTGTGTGTGTGTGTGTGTGTGTGTGTGTACGCGGTAGAAGAGATCTCTTCTTATTTTCAGGAACATGGCGGGCGAGGAGCTGTTTTTATCCGGTGCCAAAGTTCTCGTAATGTGTATAATATTCAACGTTTGTGAAAGAGCTGGCGTAAATGCTTAACCGTGAACATGTAGCAGATTCAAATACGGCCTCGTTGGAGTCTTGACTTGGAGTCTGTGATTGGTTTGCTCTCTCCACGTGAAAGCGTTTTTTCATCAGATGGACATTAACTCTTTACATGCTTGTCCAGGCACAGGCGCAGGCGTTCCAGCGTTTCCCCTGAAGGGTTAGCAGGTCTTGAGGTGCAAAAGTGACTATATAGATTTCCCTGAGTATTGATCCCTGCTCCCATTCACCCCATGCAGGAGATGTTCCTGAACATTTCAGGGATAGACTGCGTGTGAGAGAGGGGCTTGAGAGAAAGAAAGGAAGTTGGCACTGTTGACTCCAGCAGAAAAAGCGCGCAAGTAGGTCGGGGGTGGAGAGAGGCTGAGGGAAATGCCTACCCTGCTTTTGATTTCGATAATCAAAATCAATTTCAAAATCATGACACTCTTAATTATTACCCGTATCAATGACGGGCATAACTACGAAAATAAGTCCCAAGTTGCCTGGTTGCGGCTAGAAGGGATACAGCTAGGGTGACGACCAGGGACGGACTGGGGCTAAAAAACAGCTTTCTCCCAAATAGGCCCATCATCCGGCCATTCGCTCCTAGCCATGCGTGACACTAGCCAGGATGTCCTGATACTATGCCACAATACTGTAGCCTATCAGACAAGGTATTCACAGCAAGTAACGTCTCAAAACGAATGATAATGATAATTGGGGTTGTGTTTATTAGCCATTTGCGGTTGGTACCATCTTTACAACTAAACACTCTCTGTAGAGACAGGTGGTTAGGCTTTTGCTGAGGGTGGTAAGCAAAAAATTGTTCCAGGCTGTGACTATCTGACTTGGGCCGTGTGAAATATTGTGATGTAGAGCATCCTGGGACATCCTGGCACTACCCTGCATTGAATAACCTATTTAATATTTTGTCAATGTCATATTACACTTTTGATTCATATTAAGGCTGTGAAATGATGAAAATGACTAGGCCCTATCAATTTTGTCTGTGAAGCTTTCACAAACAACCACCAGGGTGGTATTTCAGAAAGCAGGTTTAGTGAAAACTCTGAGTTTTTTAACCCTGAGATGAGGGTAACTCTGGGTTTTCTGTTTCAGAAAGAGAGGTAACTTCACCTCAGAGTCAGTTACTATGGTAACTTCACCTCAGAGTCAGTTACTATGGCAACTGAGCCTGTGAACCCAACCTGGTCGGGAGCAGGTTTTCTTCAAGAAGTTTCTCTCAGTCTCCTCCCTCTGACACAGCACTCTTTCATTTCCTCATTCATTCATTCAGTCTGTATCAGGCGCATTTTAGCGCAGTTTGTTATCGGCATGAATAAAAAAAAAAAAATGTTGGTTTATTAACCATGTTAGGCAGACTAGCCTATAAAACATTTTATTTCTCAAAACATGGCATTTCCTTTTGTCTACGATCCCGTTGATGAAGAAGCTGCTTTACCTCGCAGAGAGTTAAACATACGTCGGGAGATGATATTGAAGCCCCGACATTTTAATTTTCAGATAATTTCATATTTGAGCGGTATCGTTTTTCTTCCCAGTCGATCAGTTATGTAGCCTACTCCTTATCCGTCCTCATATCACTAATGTCGCCCATGCTCTTACATCCCAGCAGATTATCGCATTACTGTTTTTTTGCAAACGGCATTTGCCTTTACAACATTGGTGATGTGGAGCATTTTAGTAAAGTCACTGTAGCAAAGCGCCGTCAGAAGAGTGTGACTCGATCTGAAACGTATTTTAAACGTTTTTAAAAGGAGTTCCACAGTATTGCAGGTGAATGATGTAAACCCTTTGAAATAAACGATTATGGATTATAATTCTGATAATGATGGTGCTGCAGCCTCAGAATGGGATTAGGCGTAGTACTTTTTCGCCTGCAGGATTGCACCTAAATGACATAGATTATAGGTTCAATACCATTTCACCAGTAATATTAGGCTATAGGGCCTACTTATGATTAAATATGATATACACTATATTGGAATATACGCATTTACTCTAGCAGCAATTTTCTCCCACGCAAATTCTCTCTTTTGCAGCAGCCGCTGTTTTTTTTTTGTTTTTTTTACTCGCTGTTTGTGCGCATGAGTATTTCCGCCGACCCGTTTGTTTGTGGTTGTTGCCATGGTGAATCGTAGAATCATGGCTCCATTCATGCTGCCTTTTTATTTTGGTGGTGCACGTGCATTAACCTACTCCGAGTTGATTAAACCAACTCATATCAGCTGTTCTGAAACCGAAAACTCAGAGTTTCCCATCTCAGGGTAAATCATCTCAGACCTCAGGGTCAGACTCAGAGTCTGTTAAACCTTCTACCTGAAATACCACCAGGTCTTTGCCAGTTCCACAATAGTAAAGGAAAAACTGCACTCTGATGGAAGACAGACAGAAAGTGAAAGCTAGGATTTTTGGTTACATTTGGTGAATTATTTCCCCCCCTTCGCACGTTTACAGTGGTACCAATGCATGCCTGACGTTTTCCCATTTAAGTCAATACCATAATCTTCATTCTAGCCGCAAAAGTGAGCTCACTACAACCTCTCATATAGGACAAAGTGAAATCGCAGTCAATCCCGCGATTCAGTTCTAACGCGTTTAATGTTTCAAATTAACAGAAATGATTAAATACGTTAAGTTTGACAGCACTAAATGGCACGATCATTTTCATAGTCATGATGCACACTCATGTTGATAGCTGACTGTAATTTGCTAAGATAGGGATAAAAGCGGCCTATTATAATGTGCCCTGCTCCTGGCACTCCTATTAGCGCCCCCTGCTGTTGGCTGTTAATATCGCTTAATTAGACTTTCTTTGTGCCGACGGCCGTCGGTTGGACGGCTGTTCTGGACTTTTCCCGAACGCACAGATTGTCAGTCCTTCCTTGGTGACAACAGTTACATTAAGATTAGGCACAAAAATGACTGAATTTAGAAAAAAAGATTGCGGTTTGGGTTAAAACACTCCTGAGCAACGAACAGCGCGTTTCCTGGGTGAAAGTAGTAAAATGATATCATTAAAAGATATTAGATTTTGCGTAACTTCCGGCTGTAACTGTATCCCTTCTAGCTGCAACCAAGTTGCCTAGATCACAATCTTTGAAGTTCTGGATGATCATAGTTGACTCTACACATGAATGCACCACACACGGACTCAAAGCTACTTGTGTTACTTGATTTGTCTTCCTGTTCCGAGTCCTCGTATACTGGGGGGGGGTTTGGCTTGCCAGACATGGAGCTGGATTGGAGCATGATGAACTCAACTGAGGCCTAGAGTTGTTTGTTGTTTTTTTACTGTTCTTACAGGAAAGGGATGATGTCAAGCAGAGGGAGGATACATGCTTGCTGTGTAACTGAATATTAATACACTGGATCACTACTGGGTACATATTCGGTTTTAGACGATTCTTAAATGTCTACAATCCATGGTATCAGGAGTTAAAAAAAATGAATAAAAAAGTGACGATAATGTTTGCCCCCGTCCCTGCTAATCTGTCTCTAAACCATATTGTTGTCACCAACACATATCTGTATCTGAAGCACCCAGCAGGACCCCTGCTGTGACGGCAACACCCCAGCAGGGAGGAAAGTCTGCCGACTCTGTGGCGCTTCTCTCGGTGTTTACCTCACTCGTGGCAAACTCCTGTTTGTTTCAAAGCTTTTGCTTTGTTTTGTGCTGTCAGACGGCAGGCTTCATACAGAGCAGCAAGCACAGCTCCCAGCATCTGGCTGCTGATCAAACAGCACAGCTCCATTCTGCACTGTGGGCTAACTTCACTAATAGGCCTACTAGTGAGCATCTCCTCTAGATATTAAACAGAGCAGATGGAAAATCCCTACGTAACCCCGCTATGTCTGCACAGGATACGGTAACACTACACACCTTATCATTACCAGTGCAATAATATATCAGCAAACTGCATGTTTCACGTACAGCTTCAATAAGGGCCTTAAAAAGATGGATTTTATGGCTGCAAATTCACTACAGAGGTCTGTGTGGATTTCTAGGGCTAACTCCCGCCGACGCATAATTGCGACAAATGTCGATTGTAGATTGACGTAAAAGTCGCATCAAATCCGCCTCGGTTGTTTACACTGCGGCCGCATTGAAAAAAATCAGATGTGGGTCTGATTCAGGACCACATATGGAAGTGGTCTAAATCTGATTTGGAAAAATCTGATCTGGGCAAGATTTGAGTGTTCACACTACTTCTGAAGGAGTCTGACCTGTATTGTGTGAACAGTTCTCACTTCATTTACTATTGTACGTGGCGTTTATCTTTTGCAGGGTGCAAATTTTCCACCGAAACAAGTTAACATTTGCAGTAGTGGTGGGCGAATCGATCCAAAATATTGATAATATCGATCCCAACGTTGGTATTGATATTGATCAATACCATTGTAATGAGATCCATAATTTAGTTTCAGTTTCTCTCCAGTGTGCAGCGCTGCGGATCATCAAAGAGGCGACCTGTCTGTCTGGGTCTGTGTAAGTGCCGCCGCATTAAAGTGGTTAAGTCCTGTCACAGCGCGGAGCAGGCCCACTTTGCTCCGCCTCCCCCACTCTTGTGAGTTGATGTTTTACCGTCACGTGACTCAGCGGCGCCAGGCAAACAAGCAAGCAAGCAGCCAGGCATGGCAGTGGCCAGCACCACACACACACACACACACATGCAGGACAGAGACGGAGCAAGAAGAATGGCAGAGAGGAAGAGAAGCGCCGTGTGGCTATATTTTCAGGCCGAAAATGAAACCACGACAAGCTGTATAATTTGTTAAAAGGCTGAAAGATACAGTGGTAACATAACACATGTATTCAAGCATATGCAAATTCTGTCCTTGGTTTTAACTTATTAATAATCCAAACGTAAAATCATAAAAACACTTAGGGTAAAGGTCATGGAAATTCATCCATCTTTACATTGGCCCTGTATTTACTTGGTTTCTGATCCATACCAAATAGTGCAGTATGGCACACCACTACTTTGCAGCTCTAGAATTTTTCCCTTTGAAAAAAGAATGAATTATATAAATGCAAATGTGGTTGTGTCTTTTTAAGAGTGAGAATACTGAGACAGAAATGTGATATGTGGATCTTATGGAAATGGTGGGAAGTATGCAGTGATATGCAACATATAACATACTTAGGATAACAATGAGAGGATGAGGACTATAGTACTGACATTAACACATGAACCACACTGTCACTATGTACAGTCTCTGTGCATGCAAGATGAGAGAATCAGGAAGACACCTTCCTGATTTATTCACTTCACACTGCACACTCTGTCTTTGTGCCTATCCTGCCATTTTCTTCCTGTCACAATCTCTACATCTTTGCCCTGAATGCGTATACTGCACAGCGCAGTCACCAACATAAGTTTTGCAAAAAATATCACACCGGTGCAATTTTAGAGATTCTATTTGTGTTGTGAAAACTTCTCACGGTGGCACGGTGAGGAAACGCGGCTGCAGCAGCGCCGCTTACAGAGCTCTGACACACATCCAAAGTTACCGAAAATACATGCTGTGTTCAGGGTACTCTGCACTGCATTTGGGAGAAAGTCCCTAAAGCCCCTGTGTGTACAATGTTTGTGTGAGTAGAACCATATTTTAGATTACTTTGGTGGTATACGTTTTTGTCTGTAGAAAATGAGTGTATCAGCAGGTCTTGCTGTTCGTAAATCTTTATTTTAAATAGGACCACTGATGGCGCCAAAGTAATTTTTTTTAAATTCAAATCCTACTCAACGTGGCTTTAGCTTCAAGTAGTGAAAGTACAGCTTCATGCAGTAAAAGTACAGCAGTATTCTTAGCTTCATGTAGTAAAAGGAAGTTTTCGTTGCTTCAACGTTTTTTGGTCATTTTTTTCATCACAGGGTTTTCCCGCCTTTTTTCAATTTTTTGGGGCTTTTGCAACACTTCTTGCAATAGTGTTGTTGCCTTTTTCAATGTTATTGTCTATTGTTTTCGTGGATATTCACCATTACTAATAATGTAGTACTGATTAATAGGGGAGCGTGCCTATGTTCCCACATTTCTATGTTTTTTTTCAAAATTAGGCCCTATGTTCCCACATTTCCTTTTTCATAAATTTGTATCAGATTTTTATCCCCCTTTCTCCCAATTTGATAGCCAATTACACCCAACCTATTACCCAGTAGCAATGGACTACAGATGGAATGTAACCATAACCCTAACATAGGGTCTAATTTTAAGGAAAATCTTAGAAATGTGGGAACATAGGGCCTAATTTTCAGTGAAAAAAAAATTCTTAGAAATGTGGGACCATTGGGCTGTGGGAACATAGGGCTTACCCCAATCAATAGAATATGGGACTATATCAATGTTCACTCACTGTGAGTAAAAATGGAGGCGGTGGCACGGTGCTTACCTTGCCAATGTACTGGTAGTCGCTGCCTGTGTACTCCTCCTGCAGGAAAAACTGGTTCCACATCCAGCCGCGTCTCACTCTTTTGAGCAGCTTCTCTCCTCTGATCGCTGCGCCAGTTTTCTCTCCATCTACTGTCTCTCTTCTCCGTCCGTTCAAAGACAAAGCATCCAGGGACAGGCCAAGACACAGCCATACAATGCCCAATGAGATAGTCCTCATTTTATCTGGAGGGGGTGTAGGATGCACTGGTCACAGATGTTTTATCTTCCAAACTGGATCACCTTGAATTGGGAGATGGCTCTATCAGTCATAGTCCTTCAGGTTTTGACGGACTGGGGAAGGGGCTGTAAAAGAAGCAGAGCGACAGTAATGAGTACATGGCTGGGCTAAACACTGCAATTCTGACGAGGTACCCCCGAGGTTTCCACAAGTTAAATTTAAGGCTTTTTAAGACCTTTTTAACACCATTTAGAATGAAATATAATACCAACTTCATGAACATACTGGCAAAGGTAGATAGGGTATCATGGAATATCAGAAACGATTGTAGGCTATACAAATAATTGTTTTTAAGTACTTGAAGTTAATACAACATTTTATTGTAGTACTCAATACATACATGCTTTGTGACGATAGGAGTTATTTATTCTTATGAAAGGGCAATACAAACGTTAGACCTTTGTGAACGATATTTAAGACTTTCTAAAGAAAAAGAAAGCTTTTTAAGGCAAGACATTTAAGACCCCGCGGGTACCCTGTCTGAGGTCCATATTGAATAAAAGCCCCTTCACACTAGAAAAAGTGATCCGGTGATTCGCCGCAGGGTCGTACGGCGGTGGGAGTGTCACTTAATTTGCCCATTTTGGTGACGTCCTGTGTTCTTTAACCCCCCAAAGTATCACAAGTAGGGCTGCTCGATTACGCAAAAAAATCATAATCACAGTTACTTTGGTTAATATTGAAATCAGGATCATTTAACAATATTAGTTATTGACTTTTGGAAAGACGTTTGCGTTTATTGAACTTAAAAAAAAAACAGTGAAACAGTTAAAGGTGCTGTAGGTAGGATTGGGAAGATCCAGGACTTAGCTAAAGAATTTGAACATCGACAACTTCTCAGTCCCTCCCCCCTTTCTGCTAAAGGCCAAAACGGTATCCTAAGCCCCTCCCCCCACAAGGGAGAATGAATGCATGTGCAGTGATTGACACGCAGTTAGACACCCCCCGGCCCTGTTTGGTGCATCTGAACATCTGTAGTGCGATCTTTGCAAATCACACTACAGGCTGTAGGTGGTGCCAGAGGAGCCAGATTATTTTATTTTTTTTAAATGTAGTTCTACTGGAACATAGGGTCAGTTTCAACAAATATGACAGAAAGTTAGTTTTATAAGTCTTACCTACTGCATCTTTAAACAAATCAACAGTGAAAACCCCTTGAACTTGGAAATTTCCCTTCATACTTTTACAGTTGAACTTTTTGAATTCCCCTTTCAGAACACAAGACAAAAATAAGAGGTTACTCGCAAGATGCAATGTGCAAAATCTTCGTTATTTCTTGATTACTTTGTTTCTGTGATCGTTAGGAGCAGAAATTGAAATCACAAATTGCACAGCCCTGAGCAAATGTAGACTTTATATTACACAGTTTTCCGTCAGATCGTTTTTAAAGATCTCGACATTTCCCGACCGCACTCGAAGGCATTTTCACACAGAAAGAGAGAAGGACGGTGCTTGGGTTTCGATTTTCGTTACCCTCATAGTGTATTCTAACACTTTGTCATGTGGCAGCGCTAATGGGGATCTTTCCTGTTTACTGTACCGGACTCTCACACTGCCTCAAAACCGACAAGATTGATCGCCGGTTACATGCATGGAGAGAGAGAAATATGACTAATAGTAATTACAGCAGCGGGTATAATGGAATGACATGATGAACAGTGGCAATTATAGTAACAGTATAGATAAAGACACTAATTAATTTATAATAGTATATCAGGTGTTACGCTATTATTATCAGCTACAATGACCCTTAAGGGAATGAAAATAGAATATCGCTGCAAGTGGTTTTAAGTTACCACCATTAAAGCGCAGCAATCCTGCAGATGTTTGATGCATTCAAATAATGCTTTCCTTGACCAATGGCTACTCGCTTGCTTTTTCAATCGCTGTTGAGCTCCGTCAGTCAAACCCCTCCTGCAAATGCTTCAAATTAAAAGCCGACCGGCAAACGATGAATGATGTGTATAATTTGATCCCAGTTACCCAACAGCTACGCTAAATCAAAAGGGCCAAGTACCTTGGATGAACCTTTTCACGAAGAGTGAAAACTCAAATGAGACACCCACACAGTTCCACAGAGAGTTCTCTAAATCTCATAAACTCAAAAACAATTTGTACACGCTCACATATCCTTTTTTTTTACCCTGACAACGTGAAATATTCCCATTTACCACAGTTGTCTCTACATAAACACATCATCTTTTCGCCTGGCATAAAGAGAACAACGCATAAATGCACTCCCACTCCCACCGCCCGGCCGTACAGTCATTAGTGACACACGGAGAAAGCAATAGAGTCAGACTATCATTTGGCATTAACACAACAAAGGCAGAAATCCAATGAAAAGGCCACAGAGAGACTGTAATAATAAGAGCAGAGACAGAACATCACGACATCAGACAGGAGATGCTGACGAGGTTATGAAATATGAAAGGTAAGTGGCATCTTATCTTCACTAGCTACGACTACTGAACCTTTTATCAAGATGTGTGTTTACACAATGAGGAGTATATTATCACAATGTATTTTACATGATTAAGGTCATACTGAATACCTTTGTGCACAATTTCTATCTTCTGTAATTCTTTAAAGGTCCCATATCATGCTCATTTTCAGGTTCATACTTGTGTTTGGGGTTTCTACTGTAACATGTTTACGTGCTTTAATGTTCATAGAACACATTGTGTTTCTCATACTGTCTGTCTGAGTATAACTGTATTTGCCCTCTGTCTGAAACGCACCATTTTAGCGCCTGTCTCTTTAAGCCCCCATCCCAGAAAAAACACGGTCTGCTCTGATTGGTCAGCATTTCCGAGTCTTCTGCATCTACGCTCTCAGAGCCTCTGCACCGTCATTGCAGCCGGGAAATGACTGTTGCGGCACTGCAGCAGCACTTTCTACCTATATACAGTATAGCTGTGACATCACAACCGTACAGAAGTCCTGGCGGCTCGTTTAAAGGCACAAATACATTGTATTCTAAATACAGTCTGTGTGTATTACTCTGTGGATTGAGCATGTTGATACTTTCACAGTTATTATGTAACACCTCAACCTGTTTTATAATAAAAAAGACACGGAAATCTTACTTTTTACAATATGGGACCTTTAAGCATCTGCTGTCCAAGACATCCATCTCTCCATAGCCATCTCTTAGCAGATAGATTTGAAGACCTTTCTCTCTAAAGCTGCACTAATAGATGCTTTGATGTAAATGTATAAGGTGAGTTTAGTGATGAACCCACAGCAAATTATCACCAACTCTGCAGTTTGTTAACATAGAACCATTTGAGAAGCCATCATTAGAAACTGTTTAGAAAAGGGCAGGCACTAAATACCTGGCAGGTGATTGGATGAACCATCTGTCTACGTCACGCGGGCCGTTTGAACCATCGGTAAGCGGTTAGTTTAGAAAGGCATTAGTTTGAAGCCTGACAAGATGGATTTTCAGGCGCGACGGAATTTCCGCAGAATTTTCGCAGATTTTCTGCAGCTTTTCCGCAGATTTTGAAAACATTTAAATTAAACTCAGAATGTTAACACATGTCCACCACAAGCAGTAAGACAGTCCGCAGAATTCTGCAGATTTTCATTTTTGATCACAGCTGAAAACGAGAATTCAGCTGCCGTGCAAGGTATGCAGTTCTCAGCTTTATGGAGCATTTTAGCCCCTTTTAGCTCAATATGTTGGTTCTGCTCTTATCAACCTGGTTTCCAGCAGCAGCAGCAGCCAGGTGTTTTCAGCTAAAACGCGCTGATAAGCCTCTGTACACTACCTGCTCAGCAGCACTCAGCACAGAGACGCTGTTAGAGACGAGCTGGTGAACACAGTGGAGCATCCAGCAGCTTTGGGGCACGTTTAATTGACTGTGGCTCGTAGAAGTGCTTCAGAAACCTGCGTTAATTGGAGAAATCGGTAAGATTAAGAAAAGATTGATGACATGTTCTTCCATTTCTGGAGAGACTGATTAATGCTTGATGATTAAAAATAAGATTGTTTTGTTGTTGCCCACATGAAATCCATTGGGTTCAATCCAGGTTTAAATGTTTAATCATCACGTTTAGTGGTTAAATCTTGATATTTACTGAGTTAATCCTTTTCGGTTGAACCACGCATTAAGGTTTAAGGCTCATTTACAGAACGTTTCTCTCTCTCTGCTGCTCACAGGAAATAACATGTCATCTTAGTGCCGGTGTGAACTGGTTATATAGTCTGTAGGTGGGATTACACCAGTGGTTAAGGTGAATATTTAACAGAACGAGCATATCTCCTTCCCCTCTCTCCTGCATGCATCATTTCAGGATATAAATAAACGTTTCCCTCAAAAATGATTGACCACTGATGTAGTGGTTGTATAGCATCTGAAAGACACTTTCCAAAAAAAACTGCCTTTGTGCACTTAAAAACTGCACTGGATCAATAAATCCATACGCATTCATGTTGAAGGATCTGGAAGGAACGCATACACAGCAATTACGACACTGAAAGGAAATGTGCTTTTATCTTCCCACACAGAGCTCTGTTAGTGTCTTGCTGCAACAAGCAAAATGCTCATTTTTAATCTGAGCTACTTTCCATACAAATTTACGTCATTGCATTCAGTTGACACGGCACAGCAACACTTTGTTCACACCAGATCAATGTCACATTTTTAGGGTTCAGAACGACTTTTGGACGATAAAGAGTAGGGCTGGGTTTTAAATTTTTTTGATTCAAATCGATGTTCATTTTAATGATCTGATATTGATTTAAAAAAATCCAGATTTGATCTCTGTCTGTGTCATATGAAACTAAAAGACCTAAAGGAATCCATTGGTACCAACTATGTCATGCTAGCTTGTTGGAAAGGGGGTTAAGTAACGCTCCAAAGGTAGGCTACATTTTGGCGAGGGAAAAATGGGCATGGCCGTTTTAAAAGGGGTTGCTTTGACTGTCACCTCAAGATATCTGAATGAAATGTCACTCAATACTCACTGACCGTAGAGTCTAGAGCTGCACATTAATGTGTTGACTAATACATAAAAAGTACATTAATGCAACTGCCTTGGGGTCAATTCTTAATGTAAACAATATTACTTTAATAATGCACCCGGTTAGAGGGAACATTTGGAGAATCAAAACAATTGTAGAATCTCTTTCATATCCAAGCCAAATTGGTTTTGCAACGGAAATGTCCCAAATTGTAGGGTAGGGTAGGGTGTGGATGGCGCAGTGGATATGACACATATCTTTGGTGTGGGAGATCTGGGTTCAATTTCCAAAATATCCATATCTCCAAAGATATCAATACTGCAATGATATTGTAGTGTTGACTATTGGTGCTTTCACAAAATATTTACACAATGAGATTTTAGATAAATAATCATCAGTAATGTGGATATAATGACTAAGTGGGTAAAGGCAAATAATAGAACAGCTAGAACAGTCTGGTCACTTTACTGTAATGCAGCCTTTAAACCAGGAAAAGACAACACTTATGCCATATTACGATATTACGATTTCCAAAATCTAAGACGATATTTAATCTCATATCACGATATCGATATAATATCGATATATTGCCCAGCTCTACCCGTAGTTGCTCCAGAGGCATGTGGCCTCTGACATATGTAGCATTTGTAAGTCGCTTTGGATAAAAGAAATTGACTCAAATCGGGACCTTGTGAATCGGAATCAAACAGAGATGAAGTCCCTGAGCTAGAGTCCAAGTCAAGTCTCAAGTCTTTGAGCTAGAGTACACATATTTAGCATTCAGCTTGTGATGAATGGTACAGCAGCGGCCGGTGCCGTCGACACGTTTGTCGTCCTCCCTCACGTGTGGCTGTGCACAGCAGTTACGTTACATATTCCGTGTTACGTAGGTAGGTCAAAGGTTACGGTCAGCTCATCAGAAGTCCCGCATCTCGAGTCCGAGTCGAGTCTGAAGTCTTTTGAGGACGAGTCTCAAGTCAAGGCTGAAGTCACGACTCGAGTCCATCTCAAACTCGAGTCCCTATCTCTGGAATCAAATCGATTCAGGAAATCGGTGACGATACCCAGCCCTAATAAAGAGTGAAGTGCTTCTTTGAGGCCGACTGATTGATCAACTAACTAATGCTCAATTGTGAGCTGGCAGAGCTTGATTTGAAGAATAATCCACCACCATCAGTTCACATTTACAGCCCTAGGGTGCAGCCCTGATGTGCAACAGTGGTTTTCACCCTTTAGTCATCACAACACAACTGTAGCATAGCTTCTCCAGCATGGTTGAAGCACTGTAATTCCTGTAGTCCAATGAAACCATTCTCATATCCTGCATTGTAAAGATATTTAATAGTGATGCACCGAAATGAAAATTCTTGGCCGAAACCGAAAACCGAAAAAAGAGGAAACCAAGACCGAAAACCGAAACCGAAACACCGAAAGAAATTAAGCCAATTATTAGTACCATTGCATTTATGGCTATGACTGTGTACTAACTTTACTAAAATCAAGGCATTGCAATTGTATAAATTAATATTAAAGTTTAATTAAAAAAATATCTAGCAGAAATATGGCTACAATCTGATAGTCACATACAGTATACAGTAGCCTAAGAACAGAATAGCTTACCTATTGTTATTATTATTATTATTATTATTATTATTATTATTATTATTAATTGAGGCACTTTCTTGCAGGATTTCACTGAACATATCAGACAACGAGGGTGCATGCCCCTCATCTGGTGCAGAGAGACAAGTCTTTTTCTGCGCTCTGATCTCCTGCGCTGGGCGCTGCTCCGTCTCCGTCTCCACGCGGGTTCTCCGCATCCATCGCGGCCTGGATCATTTCTCGTGCGCCCTGCTTTATTTCCGCATCCAAGTAATGGTCTTTATAACGCGGATCAAGTACAGTCGCGATGAAGTGCAGAGGATCCGAATAGATCTCACTGAAACGTGTGCTGACAGACTCTAAGAGCGTACTTTTCATTGTTTTCACTCCGTGGTCCGTCTCAACCTCTTTGCTTAGGAGACGCTTTGCAGGTGGAACGGATCGGGTACTGACACACGTGCAGGTCGCGTTTTCTGTTTGCGTCATCACAACATTTTCGGCCGTATTGTTTCGGTGATAAAGGTATTTCGGCCGAAAACCGAAAATTTTCGGTGGCCGAATATTCGGTGCATCCCTAATATTTAATCTCCTTGATGTTATTGATGTTGTTGAAGCCCTTGACTGACAAATACCAAAGCAGTCTCCCTCGCTCTCTCCCCCCCGTCTCTTGCCCTTCCTTGTCTCTATCTTGCTCTGTCTAATGTTTCCTTTCCCGCTGTCTGCCTGTACTGCTTTAGTCCCATTAACTTGGCGCTGTATGAAAAGGCTTTAATTTAATCAGGTGAAGAACACACAGGAGACTGATTGATTCTGGCTGGACGCCTTCACTCGGTTTTTAACGAGCCTCAGCACTCCATTATTGTGCAGGGAAAGAGGCTGGAGCCTTCAAGTTTTCCGGTTCAAAGGGACTTTTCCCCCATCGCATAGTTATTCTAGTGTGTATGTGAATGTGTGTGAAGACACCAAGATGCTCTTAAAGCACTGCCGGCCTAAGACCAAACCCTAAAGAAGTTAGCACCAAAATCACAGCAGTTTACATCCACACTTATATTCCACTATTATTCCAATATTCAGAATTTGGTACAGACCACGTAACCAGCATATTCCATGTGGAAATTAACCATTTTCCGAGGCATGTGGGATATGCTGGTATTATTTGGGTTTTAGGAGCATTCTTTTGATACGTATAAAGCGCATTTGGAATACGCGTCTCAATTGGGGATTTACCGCAGTTTGCGGGAGTTTGCGGCAGTTTACGGCCTCTTGCCCGTTTACGGCTTACAGTCAGCTGTGTGCGTTGCAATGGTTGTTGTACACAAACCAACCAGCCAACAGTTTGCAAGGCTGCGGTAGCGATCCATAAAAAAGCCCACATTTCAGGTCGGAAGAAGACTTCTAAACTACTTCTATACATTATGAGAGACTTGACTTCGACGCCGATCTTTTCTAGAAGCTGGTTGAATGTTGCACGGTCAAACAAGTCCGCCACCGCTGGAGAACTTTCAAAGAACCCTACTTTTGCACGGCTGCATGTTAAATAATATTAGTGGAATATTCACTTTCATTAGGCATGTAAACAGCTTAGTCGGAATGTTGTCTTTTTTGGAATAAAGGCCAAACACGGAATATTATGTGCATGTGAACTTAGTCATAATAACAAACCAGCGACAGATCGTTTAATCGGTAGTGCCTGAAGGCAAGCCTTGATATTTCTCCATCACAAGTTAGAGGTCTTCAAGGAGAATACAAATTTCACAAAACAGTTCACAACAATTTAGGTCATGTTACTAAAAACCACATCAATTTTACATCGCTGCACATCATAAGCATACCAAAGTGTTTTAGAATGCCAAATGCGTCCATCCTTCCAGGCAAGGATTTCAAATCGTTTGGGTAGTAGTGAGTTCTATCACACTCCTATTGCTCATCATTGATCATTTTTGTTACATAGAATGAATACAGCTGATCTGCCTGATCTGTATTAACACTTTTATACAGTGGAAAAGAGTAAATATTTAATATGAACAATCATGCAGAGAAGTGTAGGCTGGATCTTAGAACAGCAACACCAAAGATTTGATTATACTGTATCTTGCCACACTGATTATTCCCCAACAGGCTTATTATGTGTGAAAATCATATTGGCTACTAAATTGGAAACTTTCCAAATACTCTGCTGTGATTCCTCTTTTATCCAAACGGACTTTGAAACATGTTGACAGGGTGTCGCTGTACAAATATCAGTGGAACTCTTGACACAACAAAAAAAAAATCTATCAGCAGTTGATCTTGAGCACCATCTGCTCAAAGGGCTTAACTGTACAAACTCAGCCACTGCAGTAACTGAATGTGAAGAAAGACTGCAGACACTGCAGTGATTAGTCAAGCTAAGATTACAGGAGGAAATTAATAAAGAATGTTTAGGCCATCTTTCTGGCCACAGACACGGGGCTACCTTATACGCAAATGGGGTGGCAAGAAACTTGCTGAAGGAGCTGTGGCTCGCCTTCAGCTAGGCATGGGCTATGATGGTTAGATAACCGTCAGCAAAAATATCACGGTTCGACGTTTTACAGCTTTAACATGTATTATTTTGAAATGTGTGGGTACAAAAAAACTTATTTTCCATTGAACACGATGTATTTTTATTTTTAAACACACTGCACACAGGCAGGGAGAGGGATTTCTAAACTGCACTTTCTGTCCTTGCCAACTCGTAAAAAAAACGGTTACATGCCCCCACTCCGACATGCTTCTATTCCGACATGCTGCTATTCCCTAACCCTAACCCTAATGGAAGCAAAAATTGTCTATGTTTGTGTGGGTTACCTCTGTAGGTTCTGATTTCCTCCCACTATAAAGATATGCATGCTGGGTAACTAGGACTACATTTGAAAATTTGCCATCTGGCTAACACTAGTGCATTCACAGAAATGTTGATTAATGTGCATTGTCCTAATAAAAATAAATAACAGCAGTGTTTGCATTAAAAGTTTAGTGTAAAATCTTCCAGAACAACGGACATATATTTTGCAGCCAATGGCAAGGAAGCGAGTGAGGCATTTGTCCAATCTGGGTGTCAGAAGAGCTCATGGAGATGTCTGAGTAAAAGAGCGAACTGTCAATCATAATTCTACAACCTACTAAATGACATCAGCACGAAGCAAACGCCTAATGAGCCTTTCCACAACGACGAGGCAAGCGAACATTGAGCTACCACAAAACACAGGGTCCTTACGATGAAACGCTGAGTTCCGGTTCAGGTACAACACAGAAATGAAGTACTGAGTCGAGTTCAATATGCTGAGACTCGAGCTGTACAATTTAGAGCTCTGCACATCACATCACATACGAGCCTCTGTCAGGCTGCAGCCAACAGCATAGAGCAAGAACTCCGTGGCCAGGCGCATAACTAGGTGGCGTGTATGAGTTGATATGCTCAGAACAGCAGTGAAACTGTTATTAAAGCAGTCCGGATTCATACAACAGTCTTAGCCAGTTTAGAACAGCAGCACAGACCAACGTGATATATTTCCTCTCCGATCTCCCTCCTTTGTCCCTACACACCGTGATAAATGTTCCTGACCTTAAGGTGACAATCACAGCACCTCTCCTCCTCTGTCGCCTCCATCTCCTACTTCTCCTGATGCATGGCTGTGTATTTGTGTGTGTGTGTGTGTATGTGTGTGTGTGTGTGTGTATGTTGCCACCTTGCAGACAGCCACTGAGACCTCTGACAACTCCCAGAGGACCAATTAGAGTTGAAAAAAGGAGAATGTCAGCCACCAAGCAGCTTGTGTGTGTGTGTGTGTGTGTGTGTGTGTGTGTGTGTGTGTGTGTGTGTGTGAGACAAGTACAAACCCAGCCACCTCTTTCCATCAGAATAGACCAGCCATCTGAAGGCAGCCAACAGCATCCATAACACCTGTCCAGTTTTAACTCACACACTCTCAATGTCTCTGCCTCAGAAACGCGCTCACTCACGCGACAGCGACACACAACTGAAGCACACGCACACACACACACACACACACACACACACACACACACACACACACACACACACACACACACACACACACACACACACAGAGCCGTCAGAAAGTCCAGTCCCCGGTCCTTGGGAGTGTGAAGTCTCATTATGAATAAACCATAAACGAGGTGCAGAAAGCTGCACCTTGACTTTAGACACTTGACTACTTGACTAGTTTTTAAAGAGTGAACTTTTCGGCAACTTTTTTGTGATCCACATGACATGACCATGAATCATTCTCTTTAATATAGACCAAAAATCAGGAACATGGAGACACAATGTCATTTAACCACTTTACTTCAGTCAGTCAGTCAGTCAGTCAGCTTATTAGATATTCAGTCTGGGGGAAAACGCAGTGAGAACCCAGCCAGTCCGTAACCCAGTTTCTGGCTTGGTGGTGTATGTAAACATCATAACTGGGTTATGATTATGAGGAACCCAGATAACACTCATTTAAAATAAGTCACATTGGCATGAAAATAGGAGTTTTCATATCTATAAATTCAGACATGTTGATCTCAAATATTACTGCTATACTATTACATTACAGAGAGCCACTTTTTTAGATCAGGATTCCCTTACTTCCTACCCTCCTACTTCCGGCGTCCTTGCTCGGACCACACCTGTAGTGATTAGGGGGTTCTTTCATGTTACAACAGAAAGGATCTTACTCTGTAGTAATCCTTTCAATAATGTTGTCAGACACTTAGAACTGTAATCTGAGCGTGCCAGTGGCAAAACGAGCGCTTTTTGTGGACGAAAAATTGAAGGTGCGCAGTTGCCCAATAACTGATATTGCAGCTTGTCTTGTGTAATACTGGACCAATTTCAAAGGTGGTTGTTCTCATCAGTCACTTAGACACAAAAACGGAGGCAAATAGAGTCCAGGTTGAAAAGAAAACTGAAGTTACCCGGTGCAGTAATGTAGTAATAGTAGTAGTAGTAATACTGTCGTTATCTAGCTAAACAGGTTTTGTTCATTTATCATGTAAATAGCCATTATTAATGAAGATATGTAAATCCGATAATAATAAGCGGACAGTCTTTACATAGACTGTCCGCTTATTATTATCGGATTCATAGCTAGCATGATGCCATTATATAAATACAAAATGAATCATTAACAGCCCAATTATTGTTTAAAGTGCTCATATTATGCTTTTTGGCTTTTTCCCTTTCCTTTATTATGTTATATATCTTTTTGTGCACGTTATAGGTTTACAAAGTGAAAAAGCCCAAAGTCCCCCCCAAAGGGACTTACCATCTCCAACAGAAAACACTGTTCACCAACTGCTCCAAACAGCTCTATTGTAGTCCAGCCTTTACTTCAGAGACAAACATGGTCACTTTGTAACACACGTTATAATGCTCGCCTAGCTGCTAGCGTGGCGCGCCCTCATACTCTGCTTCTGACTGGCTAGTAGTCCTTACCTAGGTACTGTCAGGGCACGCCCTCATACTCTGCTTCTGACTGGCTAATAGTCCTTACCTAGGTACTGTCAGGACACGCCCTCATACTCTGCTTCTGACTGGCTAATAGTCCTTACCTAGGTACTGTCAGGACACGCCCTCATACTCTGCTTCTGACTGGCTAGTAGTCCTTACCTAGGTACTGCGCATTTGCGACTCCCAACAAAGATGGAACAGAAGTGAGAGGTCTCACTCTGTAGCTAAAACAGAGAGCTCAACACACAGGGTGAAAAGAGGAGCTGCAGCAATGTGCAGTACGACAAAAATATGGTGTTTTTTGAAAATTACACCATGTAAACCTATTCTGGTACAACCTCCAAATACAATTATGAACCTGAAGATGAGCATATTATGAGCACTTTAAATGATCGCTTACAGAACAAAACTTGACATTTACTGTGGTTGTTTGGTTGAGACAGCAAAGTCAAATGTTGAATTGCGAATCAGCTGTTGACATTTATCCTTGCACATGAGCCCGTGACCTCCAGTAAAGCTGCCGAGGGGCACGTTACATCACAGTAAGGCCCTATTACAAGTGAGCCACGACTGCCCAGGCAAAGTATAAAGGAGATGCTACATGTCATTTATCGTCCTGATTTATTCATGGGAATGTTATTGATGGTTTCTCTCACATCGACAAAGTAGAGCTGTTTTCGTTTACTGACTGTTGATGGCGAGTTATGGCGTACACACTTCCTTTTGCAGCTAAAATGAGAAAAGGAGAGGAAAAAGCAACAGCGTGGAAGTGTTTTCAGAGATGCGACAGCTTCATACAAATACTGAAGATGGATTAATTTCCGATTTCCAATTTCTACCCATGAGAAGTCACTCTTATGGTGCTCAACAACTAACGATTATTTTCTCGACTGCTTGATTAGTTGTTTGGTCTATAAAATGTCAGAAAATGGTGAAAAAATGGTTTCCCAAAGCCCAAGACAACGTCCTCAAATGTCTTGTTTTGTCCACAACTCAAAGATATTCAGGTTACTGTCACAGAGGAGAGAAGGAACTAGAATAATATTCTCATGTAAGAAAATGGCATCAGAGAATATTAACTTATTTCCTCAAACGATTAATTGATTGGCAATTCATTTAACAGCTAACGACCAATCGAATAATCTCTGCAGCTTTATCAGCAAGAGTTTTTACAACTTTGGGTAAAAAAAAAATTGCTGATCTTGATGAATACAATTATTAATGAGGTAAATACTGGGCCAGCTGCTGTTTTCTTAGCACCACACTGGTGACGTCAGCTATACAGCATTCACTGTATCCAGGCAGTCAGCTCGTCATCCAACCCAGACAGGCTTTACAGCCCTTTGGTACAAAGCAGAGATCAATGATACCAACACATCAATATACACACACACACACACACACACACACACACACACACACACACACACACACACACACACACACACACACACACACACACACACACACACACACACAGGAGCAACGATGGGTGTATATGAAGGGCAGACTGCATCCTGACTCTCTCTCCAACACTCCTGCTGTGATCAAAAGACTCACCTATTTAACCCTTTGAGTTTTCCACGGGTCAAATCTGACCCATTTTCAATATTTTTTTATATCAGAAATATGGGTTTCTTTCAACCAACTTGCCCAAAAATAATAGTTAAAATGGTTTCAAAACAGTATCCTGACTAAACGTTGACATGTACCAGTCTGTGACCCACTCAACATCCTCTGATCTTAACTATTAGTCGAAATAATTCATATCTGCTTTTTTTTTTTTACTCTATAATTAAGTACAATGTCATATAAACTAGGTTTATTGACCATGAATTAAAAGAAATGTTGAAAAAAGTGACAAAACATTTTAAAAGCGTCAAAAGCATAAAAAAAGCGACAAAAACTTTGAAAAAACTTTGAAAAAACATGAAAAAACGCTAATTTTCAATTTTGACCCAGAAGGATAACAAGTTCATGGTCGACGCAAAGACAACATAAGGGTTAAACTGGCCTTTGTCTCGTGTTTGTAATTTTGTTTACGTTTTTATTTTACTGGTATTAACCCTATCCCAGTTGTCGGACGAAGCGGGGGAAGCCATCAAGGTAACTTTTCTAATAACTAACCCTAAATCTTTTACTGTTTTTCTTCTTTTTGGTCTTATTTTTAACAATTTTACTCTTGTGAAGCACTTTATGTTCATATTTTGTAAAAGGTGCTATATTAAAATGAATGTATTATTATGAAGACTCTAACTATCTTCACCCAGCTTGCTGATGTAAAAATACCAGCATTAAGAAGCTATGGAGGGAAGCGCAAAGGTGCTCAGGCAAACACCAGCAGCTCTCATGGGTCCACATTAGTTTGCGTAGCGTGGTCTCACGCCATTTGTAAGAGAACAAAGAGGTTGTCGAAATGAAAATAACACCAAACTGACAGAAAGACATTCTCCAGCTCAGAATGGGTCCGTCTGCCAAAGAGGCACAGCAAGAAACATGGAGTCGTTTGACTGCGGGAGTCTGATTGGAGAGATATGGGCAAATCTATGTACCGGTACCTGAAATTCAACCTTACCCTAACCTAGTTCCCAAACTAGAGGGGGTGACCCAGAGTTATGACGGGGGCACTAAATATAAATAAATGATGCATGGTTCTGCTGCACTGCTACACAAAGCATGGACAAGTTTGTGAAAGGACTGCTGGGTAAACGTGAAGCAGATGATGAAGCTACACCAAACGCCACGAAAACTACCAAAACAAACACAATAAAATATGTATCTCCCAGTCGCACATCGCATTGTGTCTCTGCTGATTGTTGCGCATCCCTCTCTCTCTCTCTCTCTCTCTCTCTCTCTCTCTCTCTCTTGCACCCCTTCACGGAGAAACAGCTGATCTCAAGTCAGACGTTTATTGCTGAAGCAAGTGTGAAATAAAAACAACAATGTGCATACAATAGCCTAAGTAACGATCTACTAGCATACAGTTTAAACAGAGCTGTGTGACATTGCAACACTGTAATCAAATATATAAAAGAAAATAAGTTTAAGTAATATCTACATATACTGTAGGCCTATATACAGATCCCCCCCCTCCCCCCAGCTTGAAAATATTTTATTCTACAAAAGAAGGACCCTGCTGAAAAAGTTTGGATGGGTCCTAACCCTAACTTAGTGCTGAAGCCTCATTATAACTTTAGCTGAACATATAAATATATAATGCATAATTTCAGAGTTTTACTTTTTATACATTTATATAGACATGAATGCATTTTAAAGGATCACTGAGTATAACAAAAGGACAAAAGGTTGGTTATTTATCTAAACAATCTATGCAAAAACCCTGCATGAACCTACTTTCCAGTGACTAGTTTAGAGTAGGAACTCTTTTTCTACCTCGACCCTTTACTCATTATATTCTCTGTGAGTGTGCAAACAATAGACTCAACTTTTGACACTTTCGAGTATACAAAGAAGAAACTCAGTGCTCCCTCACACTCGCCTACTTCAAAGTAATAAGAAGGTGTAGAAGTCTCATTAGTGTTGCACTGCGGCTTTTCACCTGGAGGTATTTTCTACTGCAGTGGGCAGTGCTAATATGGGATTGATGTAGCGCTGGCTGCACCACAGAAATGACCACAGCTGTCTGTGAAAAACAGCGTTTCAATTCAAACTTTCAGAAATGCCCCCAAAATGACGTTACATAAAAAGTGAAAAAGCAGTGCATGAAATGGCCTAATCTACTTAATTAGATTATATTTAGATTTAGATTCAACTTTATTGTCATTGTGCAGTGTACAAGTACAAAGACAGCGAAATGCAGTTTGCGTCCAACCGCAAGTGCAAGAAAAGCAGAAAAGTGCAATGTGATTTTCAAGTATGGTGCATAGGCAGGACAAGAAATATATTGCAGTGTTATAAGAGCAGAATAAATATGGCTATGTAATATGAACAATGTATGAACAACATGTACAGATATGTGCAATGTAGTAGCAGTGACATTATACGGTAACACTTTACTTGAAGGTATCGACATAATCGTGACATGACACTGTCATAAGTATGACATGACACTGTCACGAACGTGTCATAAACGTTATAAACAAGTCATAAAGGTTTATGACTTCTGTCATTAAGTGTCATTCTGTTTTTGTCATGACAAGTTGACATTGTTTGGGATGTCTTTGTAATGATAACTTGACATAAACCAGGATGACATTACCAGAAGATGTATTTGTCATGACAACTTGACATTAAATGTCTTTCGAGTGTCCTTATTAAGACAACTTGACATAAACAGGATGACTTTATGTTAAGTTGTCATTACAAAGACATCCTCTGGTGATGTCATCCTGGTTAATGTCAAGTTGTCATTACAAAGACATCTTCTGGTAATGTCATCCTGGTTAATGTCAAGTTGTCATTACAAAGACATCTTCTGGTAATGTCATCCTGGTTAATGTCAAGTTGTCATTACAAAGACATCCCAAACAAATTTAACGTCAACTTGTCATGACCAAGACAACTTCTGGTAATGTCACTTTGATTAATGTCAAGTTGTCATAATCAAGACAACCCAAACAATGTCAACTTGTCATGACAAAAACCGAATGACACTTAACGACAAAAGTCATAAACCTTTATGACTTGTTTAAAACGTTTATGACACGTTCATGACAGTGTCATGTCATAGTTATGACAGTGTCATGTCACGATTATGTCGAAACCTTCAAGTAAAGTGTTACCCATTATACTAGTAGTAAGAATAATATAGATATATGCAATATATTAACAAAATATATAATAAGAGAAACAGAATAAATATAGATATACTGAATGAACCACATAGACAGATATGTGCAGTATGTACAGCTATGTGCAGTGTGGTAACATTATAAGAGTAGCAATAATAAGTGTATGTGTAGGATGAATAGTATGAAGAGCAGTAGAATATGGCTATGTATAGTATGTAATTACAGTATGTACATCTGTGAATAGCCACTGTGTCAGTGATTATACATGACATACTGGTAATGTGCATTTATTTCCTTGTATGATAAGGTTGTAGATGACTGCTGTTGCTGATCGTTTAATGAATGGGTGGATTTTGTACAACTATCGCAAAACATTTGAATTCTGTGTCTGTGTTAAAATCAAAGATTGTAATTGTGATTTTTAAAGGCCACGGATTATGCATCGGAATAACAGAATCAGAAAGGAAATTGCTTTATAATATTGTTAACTCTACTGAAAACATGCTATCAAAGTACTGCAGATACACATTGTACTACAAAGTACTGAAAAAAAGAGTTCAGGCCAGGTTTTGAGGTCACTCAGGAAATCAATGAACTGGCTGATGATGTTGCTCACATTGACACGTTTACATGCACATAACATTCCGTCTGTTGCCCTTTTTCTGTAAAACACAATATTCCGACTTGGCTGTTTACATGGCAACCAGCTTTTTGAAAAGGTCGGTGTTGCGATGTTGTGCTAAACTTGTTGATACCCCAGCCTTTCATTATGTTTAAAAGTAGACGTGTTCCTCCTTCCATCCAGAGATGTGGGCTTTTCGTTTGGGCATGCTGCTCTACCGCAGCCTTGCAAATATCATTAGTGTGCAATATCATTACTCTCATTGTCCATTATCTATTACTCATTGAATATGATCGCCACTATTGGGCAATATTCAAATAATGGGCAATAACCCACACTGCATATCATACTGTATATAAAACCATACTTATTTTTTTTTATGTATATAGTGTTTCAACTGTGCACCTTACCCCCCCCCCCCTCCCCTTTTGCACTACTTATTTTATTCCATGTTGTTATATTTTCTTTATGTATATGTTGGCACTGGAAAAGGAGTTACTTTTAATCTCATTGTGTATAGTGACAATAAAAGGCATTCTATTCTATTCTATTAAATTGTTGGCTAGTTAGTCTGTGTACAGAAACCTTAGCAACGCACAGAGCTGACCGTAAGCCAAACAGGTAAAAACTGTCACAAGCTGTCATAAACTGCGTTCATAACCCAGATTGAGACGCATATTCCGAATGCGCTGTATACATGTTCAAAGAATGCTTCTAAAACCTGAATATAACCCATATCCTACTTGTCTTAGTCGGAAAATGCTTTATTTTGAAAAAGGCCTTATGTGGAATATCTAAACGGAATATGCCGTTTACATGACCCATTTCAAATGTGAAATATTGTCATTGTCATATTTGGAATAATAGTGGGATATTAGTTTGCATGTAAACGTACTTAATGTGACAGCAAATCAGTGAATTGGCGCTGATACCTTGTTGCGAGGCAGCTACTGATTAACTACTCATTACGATGAGTCTGGGTCTGGTTTTATGTAGCACTGTTTGCATTTAATGTTTCTAATCAAGGCAGATAGCATGACATTATTAGCATCATCTAAAAACCTGCCTCCTCATCCCGCCTGTCCCCTGCGGTGTCGACATTAACGGGTGGGTGGGGGTGGGGCTGTACATGCAAAAGCTCTCAACCGTGTGTGTCCATCAAGTGACCTACATACTGTATATGGGATCCAGGGTAATAGTTTGGACAATACAGAGTAAATAGGTACTGTGCTGTGCGCAAAGTAAAGGACATCCGGTCTGTGATGTGAATCATAAAGATTTTAAAGCTCTGTGAGCTCTTGTGCATTATACTGAAGCCAGTCACAACCAGGCTTTTAGTGGACTGTAACAGTTCACAGGAACGGACCAAGCACACAACAGTAATGCACATCGTGGGTCATGTAATCCCTGACCCCCTGTGCTTGACCCCAACACACACACACACACACACACACACACACACACACACACACACACACACACACACACACACACACACACACTGGGTGACTCGTTCCCAGCAATTACAATTCCCAACCAGCCTAATCCCTCATGCAACCTGAGCTGCTTTAATCTTAACAAAGGGGAGATAATAGATGTTGAAATGTGTGTGTGTGTGTGTGTGTGTGTGTGTGTATATGTGTGTGTGGTTGTGCTATGCATCAGAAGGGACTCATTTTGAAGTTGTATACCCTTGCAGACTTAAAAGTGTGCTCATTTTGTCTGTCTGTATTTTTTGGGTTTGACATGTAAGCAGGAAAGTCCTCAAAAGGATACACTTTTCAGTGTGTGTTGTGTGTGTGTGTGTGTGTGTGTGTGTGTGTGTGTGTGTGTGTGTGTGTGTGTGTGTGTGTGTGTGTGTGTGTGTGTGTGTGTGTGTGAGAGAGCGAGAGCGAACGAATGAGATCTGGTGATTGTTTCCATGTGCATCAACAACAATTAGTGATAGATAGTGTTGTTGGTACCAGATGGTACTTCAGGATTTACAATGTTACATAACCACAGCAAGGGTTTGGGTGGGTGGGGGGGCAGGACGGAGGAAGAGGAAAGACCTGACACATCATGAGCAGCTTTTATCAGACACCAGCAGACCCAGCACACAGCAGGAGACCGTTTGAAAAATCATTGACCTGAAATCCTGTATGGTAATGTCACAGTGTCCTTCGGTGGGGTGGACAGAGGCAGGGGGCACTTTTGGATTTCACTCAGGCTGCAACTGTCAATTATCTATTCATCTGTCGATTTCTTTCCATTCATCCATTTTTTTCAATATTTGTGTGTGGAATCGTCTTAGAAAAGCCTCAGAAAGACAGCATGTCTAAAATCATTTCAGGAAAGATGTTTTTGCAATTACTGCATTTATAACAGTGTTAACAGTTAAACTAATCAACAGTGAAAACACTGTGAACTGTGAAATTTCCCTCGATACTTTTCTCGTTTGGGCTGATAATAATCTAAAGCTAAATATTCAGTATTTTTGCTTGATCGGTGACTTCACGATTACAACTGGAACGAAAAATCCACTACACGTTGCAGCACTAGCTTTACAGTAGGCCTGAACAATATATCTTTATAAAAGATTATTCATTCTTTTGTTAATGGTGCCTTTTTATATTCAATTCAATGTTCAATGTGTTCAATAAAACAATGTTGGAAATGATTTCCTTTCATTTGTTTTAAATCCAACAAGCAATTGGTTGGATGTTGGCAGAATACTGACAGCAGCAGAAATGCAGAACTGAGTCCACTTTATTGTCTCTTTATGTATCGCCAGTAATATCGTTATATTGACATTTAACAAAGTTATCGCAAAATTGCATATTTTCCTTATATCGTCCAGCCATAATTTACAGCGATTCCAGACGAGTGGCAACAACCAACACCACAATTAAACTAGAGAAAGCAGGAGGAAGCTCCCTTGTCTCAAACATCTGCATCAGTCTCTCGCGAGGATCGTTTAGGGCGCACACGCTGATTTTACCACGGCTACCCTCGGTAAATAACATTTCTGCGGTGGCCTTGTCGGACACAATGACAAACATTAGCGCAAGGAGCTAATGTTTCTCAAGAACTCAAATGGATGGGTAACATCTACTTGTTAAGGTTGTTAAGAGTAAAACTCAACCTTGGTGCTGAAAAGGCTTTCAGTTTCTCGGACAAAAGCCTGTTTTTAAAGGACTGTGTTTACGAGGGTCTGTGGCGGCGCTCTGTTTGCAGTGCTTTCATTCACGAGGGCCCGTGATGATGAGAACTCCTGTTTTACAGCCGCCACAGAGCCGAGAAACAGCAGGAACACACACACACAGAGACAATGCTTTTGTCACTCTGCTTTGGAATGCAGCAGTCCATTACTATGCAAATGAGCCAACAACTACCCCTGCTACTGTGTGTGCTGTGTGTTTACATGAGTGCGATATAGTTAAGAACGGGCGAAAAACACACTGACAGGACAAGGCTCTGTATAAAGAAAGCCTCCAGCTGAGATAAACATCCAAGATGTCCTCCAGTAACTCACTTTGACTTGTTTAACATGGAACATGCAGCTGTTTGTCTACAGTATATACATTACCTTCTCACTGCGGAGATCAGTATCCTTTTATCTTAATCTCTTCTACTAGGGATGACTCTAATTTGGATCAGTTTGGACGTCTAGTAAGAAATATCTACTTGTTCCAGAAATCACAATCAAATATTTATATTGAGTCAGCTCCAGCTTCCAGGCCACTCGTTTCTATGTCACATCCAAAAGTGACCAATATTGAGCCCTCTGGTGAGCATTCAGGCTCAAAACTAGCTGTTTCTATTCACAAACTAACCTTTAAATACACAGTTTAGACATATGCAAAATCACAATAATTTTGGTCAATATTGAAATCACGATTATTTATGCATTATTTATGTTGTAGGCTTACAAAGTGGAAAAGCCCAAAGTCAACCCCAAAGGGACTTACCATCTCCAACAGAAAACACTGTTCACAAACTGCTCCAAACAGCTATTCAAATTTAGTATAAATATCAGCCTATTATTAATACTGAAGAACAATTAGAAGTAAGGGTACTCATGTGGACAAAAATCAGAAGACTGTGTACACAATCAGAGACTTCAACGGTAGCAGCTCGAGCTGGCTGTTCGCGGGTGCGGTACACATTTCCATGGTAACCGCGAGCTCCACCAATCAGAGACATCACTGTTACGATTGTGTGTAGTGTAGTAAATAAAATGTGTTTTTCTTAAAACAAGGTTGATTTTATACAGACTTTTAGCTTCTACAGGAGCATTGACTTTTGTTTTACAACCTCGTAGCTCTGTCAGTCTACCTTGGATGGTTTAGACATTATAATTCTAATTTTAAAAGCCATATATGGCTAATAATCAAAATCCTTATGGAGAAAATGAATGGGATTTTCACTTCCGGAACCACACTGTTGAGCTCTATTGTCTTTATTAATTGATTAAATAACTCAGCCTGTCACAGGCCTCATAAAATGTTCTAACATGTTCTTGCCAGTCAGTTTAAAGCTCCCAAACAACACTAAAACATTTAAAGAATTACAGTTCAAATGAGCCAAAAGGTGATTCAAACTGACCACTAGCTATATGTTCATTGGGGTCAGCCCTACGTTCCCACAGCCCTACGTTCCCACAGCCCTATGTTCCCACATTTCTAAGATTTTCCTTAAAATTAGGCCCTATGTTAGGGTTAGGGTTACACTCCATCTGTAGTCCATTGCTACTGGATGATAGGTTGGGTGTAATTGGCTGCCAAATTGGGAGAAATGGGGATAAAAATCTGATACAAATTTATGAAAAAGGAAATGTGGGAACATAGGGCTGTGGGAACATAGGCACGCTCCCTCTTCAATAGGATACTGGGTAATTAACATATGACTGACATATAAATAAAAGACTTATGGTTCCATCTCCACCATTGCCGCCGACATATATAGTATTTTCTATTTAAAGTATCTCACACAGGAATACACTGAAGATAATAAAAAAAAAAACTGGGCCAGAAAACTGACAGCCCATCTAGAGCACGGTAATAAAGGGCCTCTTTGAAATACAGCTTCTCTTATTATACAGTTTGATCGCAGCAGCATGTCCTGTCCAATCCAATCCAATGAAAGCGAAACATAATCAAAAAAGGAATCAAACTGAACCCTTGTCTTGGTGCTGTTACTGTTAAACGTTCTCCACAGCCCCCTGGAGACAGATACTGGGAAATACAATTAGCCACAGGTGTGGTTAGTTTGCGACTGATTTTGTTTCCATTAACTATTCTGCTTCACACTATTTTGAGCCAAACATTTACACTTTGACTCGCCTGCTCCCGCTTCTCCTGTCGCCTCCGCAGACAAAGCCCGACGACCCGGAGCACTTCACACCACATAAACAAGACAAAAGAAGATAATGTAGAACGTTTCCTTGCAAGTGTTTTTGCCTTTAATAGTTCTAACCACCTAAAAGAGGCTTCCCTCATCGCGTGCATGTAGTCTGCAAGTTATCACCATCACAAAACCAAAACAGTAACCCTCTGAGGTCTAAGGGCATTTTCACATATCTTCTTACATTTACCTTTTTAATAGCCAGACAAGCCAGACCCACATCAAGATGTTGGGTCTGGGAGCTCACCATTGGCAGGGCTCAATCCGAGGGGTGGGATAAACGGTTGTCTTTCAAATTCCCTCTGCACGTAATAGGATAGCACTACAACCAATCAGAGCAACGCTAGTTGATAGATTCAACTTTAAACTCCGAACACATCTTCCTTTTTTAAGAATGACTTCAGTGCCGTTCTTTGTTCTTTTCTCAAAGAAAAGCTGAACTCCAAGTCTTCCAGAGTCGCGGCCAAAGCCGATTTGAAAGACAGCTGTTTGCCAGCAGCAGCAGCAGTCAAAAGCCCCGCCCACCGACTCTATACACGATGTGATTGGCCCGGCCAGAGTTTGGTTTTTCCAGCTCGAAAGCCAACGGAGAGTGCCTGGACCCCCCTGGCTGAAAATTACATTTGCTGCCGCTAGGGTGCGTCTAGATTTCTAGGCTACCTGTTTAAGGTATTTGCATATAACTAATCCCTGTGTGTTTCATATCAAAATGTTCAGAACAAACTCGGCTTTCCGTATAGTGACACCCAAATTATTCTTGAGATTATTTGGGGCTGAAGCTGAAACATTGATATTGGCTTTTTGAAAGTCCTCAAATCTCTTTTGAGAACCAATCTTAACTTATGACATGTTGTACGAATTGTTTCGGTGCTTAAAATGAGTTTACCAAAGTCGTAGGTTATACGTATGTGGTTAAAATAGTAACTAAATGTCTGAAATGAAATTTTGTAATATCGCTTTTTGGAGTGGGAATTTCGTCAAACATCGGCTTGGGGACGTGCCGGCGCGTCTGTTGTCCTCAGAGGGTTAAAGAAATAAATGTCTCCATTTTGCTTTCTGATTCCTTCTCAAAGGAGAAAACGGGACAAGTAAGCATATAGATAGATATGTTGCTGCAGCAATTAAATTTCAGGTGGACTTTAAATGTCTCCACTCCAGTCGTGTTGTATTACGTCAGTGTGAAAATAGCCTTTGAACGAGGGACCACCTTGGCAAAGCCATATTGTGTTGCTGTGATGTACCGGTACTCCCCCTTCTACTTCTCATCCTCCGTTTCCTATTTTTTCGACAAAGTTCTCCTCTTTGTTACCTCGGGTTAGCTATCAGACACTAATTAGATAGCTTGCATGTCGGATCAAAAACAGCCTCTCGTCTGATTGCAGTCAAAACGGTGAGGCCGTCTCGAGAATTTTCGACATTCTCCCCGACCCGGCTTTGATGAACAGCGAACATCTACTGTATTTGCAAACACAACGCAGTGGGGCCAGGAGAGCTGTAATTGGAGGAGCTGTCAAGCCAGAAGAGAGGAACGCTGAAGTTGTCTTCCAACAACAATTTAGCGGCTCCCTCCCAGACAAGATGCAGCTGAACACCTGTCAGAGGGGGAAAAAAACGCTCCATTTGATGTGAATGCTTTCCGCAGTGTGTTAAAAAGCTGCTGCTATTCACATGCACACCAATTTGGTATCTGCCGTTGCCTAGAGTTATGGACAGGAGGTGATAGCTGTAACTGCTAAGGTTGTCTAATATCACAACCATGCGCACGTCTCTTTCCGCGCGATTATACACAGCGGTTGGTGAAAGAGGTCTGCAGGTTAGAAAACAGACTGTTTGAATCAGCAAATAGTCCGGGGAAAATGTGGACAGGAAATGTGCTTTCCATGGAGAAATAATGATCAAATAGACACGCACACACAAACACACACCCCTCTGCTGTAGCCACACTTCTGCTACTTAATCCACTCAGTGTACCTGACGATGCAGCTGGGCCGAATCAGTGTTATCACTCTATACACACATACTCACACACCCCGCTCACACACACACACACACACACACACGCATACAGAGCACAAAGACTATTGTCGGGGCAGTTGTCGGATGTCAACGTGAATTAGCACACAGAACAGTTTCGGGGCTTCGTTTGCATCCAGAGCTTCCTAATTAAGTGTGTGTGAGTGGCTGCTCTGTCAGACCACATCATGTGCCGCGTGCGTTTAATTTGTTCCGACTGATATCTGATAACAGCATTTCTCTGTTTCTGGTAGGCACGGTGACTCTGTCTGGTGACTCTAACCCTAATGACTCTCCATACAGTTAAAAGTCATGGGCAACGGGCAGAAATCCAAGCAACTTAGCTTTGTTGTAAATCGTTTTTTTTACAATTTACATTTGAAGCTTTGAGGGAAGAAGCTCCCACAGTCGTCGGGCATCGTTCAAAAAAATGTCCGATACCGATACCATTCCAATGACTTTGATGCCGGTTCCTGAACGCTACGTTTTTTCGATACCAATTTTATGAAATCCATTTTAACAAAAAGAAATTACAACATCACAGCACAAATCTTTTTGTTTATTTTTTCTTTCCTACTACGCGAGCCCCGTCTCTGTGCGTCACGGCGAGTTCTTCCTGCGTGTCTCTACGACGTGTAACGTTAGACAGCCAATCACGAGCATTCTTAGATCTCGGTAGAAGCACGCTGCGTGCTTTATTGGCTCACTGACGCTGATGCGATTTACTCCTTAGGTATTGGAATTGGGTATTGAATGACGAGGCATTTTTTTTTTTCAACAGTCGAAACTTTTTTAGGCAATTCGGTCGATGCTTAAAAAGTATTGAATTCGGTACCCAGCCCTCATTGCTTGAATGTTTTGTCCGTTGCACCAATATCGTACACAGGCCTGACAGGTTCTAGTCATACAGTACAAAATTAGTTTTGAGGTGTCATGCGTTCTTATTTTCTTTATTTTATATATACTATTCTGATTCCAGCTCCTTAAGCCATGTGAATAATGTCTACAAAGTAGTTTCTTCACTGAACAGCTTTGAGTTGTGGAACATTTTTTGACATTTTATATAGACCATCTAGAAATGTTTCAGAGCTGAAAGAAAGCATACATTACTAAGCTGGTAATCATAACATAATGAAAGACATTTTATGCTCTCACATTTAAAAGACTGAAGATGTAAGCCTTACATATGTCTCTGAACTCTTGTGAACAAGCCAAAAATAACCCTGGGTTTTTATTTCGTACACTGGGAACCCCCCCCCCCAGTGCCTCTGTCTTCTGGAGAGTTGACTGCTGATAAGATTAAGGTCATCAGATCCTATCATCATATTGATCATCTGTGCCAGCTGAACTTACATCCAAAGGCCTAATTTAAAGGGAGGACACAGGGGGAACATGTCCCGTGTACTTTTTTAGAAGGCAGGATATTTGAGAACGTCATCTTGGGCTTCGGGCTGACGTTCCCCCCCCGCCCATTTTCTGACTTTTTATAGACCAAACAACTAATCGATTAATGGAGAAAATAATCAACAGATTAACCCGATATACGGTCACTCAAACCCATAGCACAGCGAGCAGCTCAGCAGGAACATTCGCAATGTCCTAACCCCCGAATTACACAAGACGGAGGATCTTTAAAAAAGTGAAGTTAGCTAGAAATAATAATAAAAAAAAAATGACATTGCTGAAATGTTATTTTGTACATGTTATTTCAAAAAAGCAAGCAGTCCACCGCTGTGCTTCTACACGACACATTCATCAAAATATTTCCATTTTTGTGGAAATCATTTATTGTGTCTGTAACTCAGAAGGGACCGCTGCCCCCAACAGGTGATAGGCAGCTTGTGTGTGTGTGCGTGTGTGTGTGTGTGTGTGTGTGTGCGTGTGGGTGTTGTTTTACTATATTCTTGGGGTCCAAAAACCAGGGAATACAGTATACTTGTGGGGTCTGCACAGCCTTGTGGGGCCCAAAATGCTGGACCCCACAAGGTTAAAGGGCTGTTTGAGGGTTAAGACTTGGTTTTAGGATTAGGGATAGAATTAGGTTAGGGTGAGGGTAAGGGTTAAGGTTAGGCATTTAGTTGTGATGGTTAAGGTTAGGGTGAGGGGGTAGGGAATGCATTATGTCAATGATGGGTCCCCACAAAGATAGTAAAACAAAAATGTGTGTGTGTTTGTTGCAATTAAAAACTAAAGGCCATCTCTTTGATTTTGTCTGCCTATGATACCAAGATAAATCTGCCAGTCAAGCCGAGGGAATCTAACAAACCGTCCTGTCTGAAAAAACTGAAGTAATGTTTCGAGCCAAACTGAAGCTGCCCTCAGTCAGCTTAATGAACACATGAGGCCTGTTTTCAAAGCCCCTAATTTGGAATGGCACATTAAAACACTTGTTCATTCAGGCTTTTCTGGTCATCTCTGGAGCATTGCTATACTTAGATCCATCCTGAGTTCCAGCGATACAGAGGATTACATGCTTTTATCTTTTTCTTGCCTTGGCTGCTGCAGCGCCCTGTTTGTTTGCCTCAACCAAAAAAGCGAACGCCTCCAGTGTGGTGAGAGTGCTAAAGCAAGGCTTTTTTATTTGTTTTTTTTTTACCTACAACAAAGAGTAGGGTTAACACTTCACTACTCACTGATGGTTTCACCCGTTTTTGTAGTGATTATGTGCAAATGTTTTTCGTGTCCTGGCTTCAGGTTATCTCTCTGAACTTTTCACTGCTGAATCATGGGCCGCATACTGCATGACTGACTGTGTCCGGGCTGAAGACTAAAGGTGACTGAGCTTTCGCCCGCATGGCTCTGTGGCTTCGGAACGACCCGCCTGAATAACTGAGACTGATGTCTATCTTGTAGTCTATCTATCTATGTAGTCTATCTTCTCCCATAAATCCCTTTCTGACACTTTTCCTTAAGGCCTTGAAACAATCTATAGCTGGTATTTCCTTTTTTTGTTATTCGTAGACCTGCAAAGATTAATCGATTAGTTGTCAACTACTAAATTAATCCCAGACTATTTTGATGATCAATTATTCAGTGTGAGTCATTTTTTTATGAAAAAAAGGACATATTCACTGATTCCAGCTTCTTAAATGTGAATATTTTCTAGTTTTTCTAGTTTTCTCTCCTCTGCGACAGTAAAGTGAATATCTTTGAGTTGTGGACAAGACGAGACATTTGAGGACGTCATCTTGGGCTTTTGGGAAACACTGATCCACATTTTTCACCATTTTCTGACATTTTATAGACCAAATAACTAACCGATTTATCGAGAAAATAATCGACAGACAGATAAAAAGTTAATAAAAAAATTATAGTTGCAGCCCTAGTTTCTGAGTTCCTCTGTTTCATCTTTTCATTTGCTACATCTTGTATTATTTTCACCAGCGCTCCTAATCCTTCAATCTTCGCATGAATGATGATCTTTTATTTCTATTTGTAAAGCACTACTACACATGCTGTTTGACAAAAACTCCTTGAACACTTGCACTGGTTGAAAGCACTGGAAAATATGAGTAACTGGACCTTGAGTTAAGAGTCTTTTGTCAAACTGAATGACATATGTTAGAACTGATTTGTTTGCACACTAAGCAGCGAAAAGCAGAAGCACTATTTGACGTACTAGTTTGTAGGGGTGCACGATTCAGAAAATGTCACGATTCGATTCAATGTCGATTTTTGATTCAAAAACGATTCTCGATTCAGAAAACGATTCACAGTATGTAAATGTAGTTACTTTTCCCATGTGATTGCAGTAGACATACAATAAAAATTTAAAAAAAAAAAAATGTGAATTGATTTTTTTGCACACCCCTACTAGTTTGCTTTATTTATTGTATTTATATATATATATATATATATATATATATATATATATATATATATATATATATATATATATATGCTTTTGGTTTTTTACATACTGTATATGCTGCTGTTCTACAGTGAGCACATTGTTTTTGGCATGTTGTTGAACTGGGAACTGTAAAACCTGCATGTTAATTGAAGTGTTAATCACAGGCCACCACTAGTGACAGCCTTCCAAATTCGTGGAGTTTGACGGAGCTGATTTTTTTTCTTTTCTTCCACAGACAAGCAGCCTAGGGGCAAGAGCACTACAGCTTAGACAGCTGACAGACTTACAACAGCCTTTTTGTCACCATGCACCTCCAACAAGGTCCACCATTGACGAGGTGGGATTTGGCTTTAGATTAAAGACAGTTAAGGCGAAGGTCAGGACCACCCTGGGATTGGCCTTAGAAAAGCGATGTTGCCTCAGAGGCTGAACTTAGGGAAACAAAGTCCCCTATTGTAGTTTTAAGAGTTGATCACGGTAGTCCCAAACGGGTACATGCAGGTACTGGGGGGACAAGCTTTCTGAGCTAACTTCTCTGTCGGCGTCAACGTCACCCAAGTGGTTTTTACTTTTAATGGACTACAACGTACACCAGCACAGATGCCCATATAATTAGCGGCAAAATAATCTATTCATATTCCTGCTTTTTGGCTAGAACATCTAAAGAGAACTAGACTTAAAACTTTTTACAAACTGGCAAATTAGCAAATTCAGTATTATATTCATCATTAGGGCTGGGTTCAAATAATTGCTTCTCCAATTAAAATCTTTGATTTTTGTTTGGATGATCTGATATTGATTAATAAGATCCCGAAATTAATCTTTTAATATATGCCTTTTCACCATGTGATGTATCCGTCATGTAAGTCCTGTTGAGTAAAAAGTACTTTAAACAAACTTGTTTAGGGTCAATTGAATTAATATTAATATATTTGAGGGTTGCTTCTTGCTTGAACAATTGGTATTGTAAATGAGATTTCCTGGTTACACTTTACTTGAAGGTATCAACATAAGAGTGACATGACACTGTCATGAACGTGTCATAAACATTATAAACAAGTCATAAACGTTTATGACATAACTCTTCTTTTAGTAAGTGTCATTCGGTTTTTGTCACGACAAGTTAGGGTTAGAGTAAGAGTTAGGGTTAGGGTTCATGTGTCATGACTGTGTCATCTGTTCATGACAGTGTCATGTCACTCTTATGTCGATACCTTTAAGTAAAGTGTTACCAATTTCCCTAACCTAATTGATATCATATCGGAAAGGTAATCAAATCGAGACCTTGTGAATAGGCATCAAATAGATTCGGGAAGTCATTGTCGATACCCAGCCCTATTTATTTTCCATTAGTATTATAATTCATAGATTAAAAATTGGATTGGATGCATTCCTAATGTATGACTTCTTCGTCAGACTAATAGTTGCAATAAACTCATAATGTGCCAGCCAGCCAGCAGGCTACTTTTTTAGCTCTCACTGTTTGAAAAGAAACGTAAGTTCTGGGCCGTTAGGCTGCACAGGGGTCACGTCTGAGTTAATGAGAAAGGTTTTGGGAGGACTGACTCAGGCCACGTAATAGGGATGATGGATGCCAGTGTGAAGTACATTTCTAAGGCACTTCCATGCATGCTGGGAAACCCCAAGAATCCTACAAAGTATAAATCAATAGATCTCAACAGGGGTCTGAATTACCAACCAGGGCTTAGAATTCCAGCAGTCTGTTTCCACAGGGTGAAGAGTTGAAGAGTTCCACTAGCCTACAGTGCAATTCCGTATTATTCTACAGAATCAAGAAGAGCGGCTAATTTATCAACTCAAATATTCCAATCAGTTTGTGCTGAGGGCCAATTTTGGGTGTTTTCTTAAAAAACCAAGTCAGTCAAGTGACAACCTATTTCCCTCTTGTTTTGGCTGAGTACTTTCAGAGGTATCGGAATGTTAAATTAGCAACCAAAGCTGCTTTATCCTGCTTTAAAAGCATTTAACTCCAGATCAAGTTGGACTTTCATTACTGTACCCTCAGTAGAGTTTAATGATGGCTAAATGTTGCATTTAGAATTTTTTTTACACCATATGAAAAGTACATTCATAGGCCACATTAAAACAATTCTGAATACCTATGAAAATAGCCAATGGTCATTTACATATAGAAAAGTGTCTACCTCCAAAAAAGCCATCTGTCTTTCTTTTCTTTCTTTTTATAAAACATGTCACAAAAACTGTTCTTTTCAACACCGTTGCTACACAACTGCCCAGATGTTGCAAACCCCACCCCTCCCCACCAGCACGCCCAAGCAGATCAAATCCAACACTGAACAGCCGGATTTTAATGCCGCTGTTTGACCCCAAAACCTGCTGCCATGAACATTCAAGCTGTCCAGTCTGACACAACGCACATGTTTAAAACAGAGACAGAGACTCTCATTACCAGACCCCAAGGAGGGAAACACTGGTTGAATTGCATTTCCATTTAAATATAACGTGGGTAAAAAAATTTATAAAAATGGGTTTGATATTTTATCTGACTGATGCTACACGGGATGTTAGGGCATGGATGTAAAATTTGAAAACAAATCTCTATAAGTCTTATTTCCTCTAAAGGACCTTTTTTCACAGCAGATATTTTTCATGTCATTTGTCATAGTAGGAAAAGCACAGCTGAAATTGATCACCTTAACAATGGCTCAATTCCATCAAGTCCCAGTCAATTCCGTCCCAGTAAGCTATTTCAGTGAGTCAGCATGCCCAATATCAGGACCTCTCCTAAGTGGAATGCAGCCATCATTAATGGTTTAATACCAGGGCCTCTCCTAAGTGGAATGCAGCCATCATTAATGGTTTAATACCAGGGCCTCTCCTAAGTGGAATGCAGCCATCATTAATGGTTTAATACCAGGGCCTCTCCTAAGGCTACACCTGTGCTTTTCCTACTATGACATGTCAACATGTCTCCCGTGAAAAAGGTCTATGAGATGTTATGTAGCCTACCTTCCCAAGGAGGAAAGACCAAGATGGAGTCAGAGAGAGAGAGAGAGAGAAAAGAGAGAGAGAGAGAGAGAGAGAGAGAGAGAGAGAGAGAGAGCTGAAAAAGACAAGAAAATCAGTCGGGGCGAATCAGCATCACTCCGTTCAGCTACAGCCTCTCTCCTGCCTCTCTCACCCCTGTAGGCTACCGAAACCACAGTGACTGAAATAGGCTACAAGACCAACCCACCATGGCATTAATGTTGCAAGCTTTTCTCAGTGATGAAGTCTTAAATATTACACTTACTTAGCCACAAGATTCCCCCCCCCCCCCACACTTACTGCACACCACACCCAAGTTTCCATGTAACATTTTCGTCGGAAGAAAAAAAAAAGCACCAAACCAAGAGAGAAAACTTCGCCAAAAAGAAAACACGCAGCATTAAACGACGTAATAAACGATAGGCCTACGATTTAACGTCGCATCTCACTGTAAACTGTGTTGAAATAAAAGTTGTAGGTAGCATACCTATCCACGCACATCTTATCGCCATTCATGAACGGAAAGGAGTGATTTTAGTATTAAACATGAAGAGAATATGGTGACTTACAAGTTACCGTTTTGCATTCTGCTGTCGACAACAAGACAAGGAGTCTATAACTTTCACACACTATCAGGGACGGAATAAAGGGGTGAAAAGAAAAATGAAAGGAATAATTTTAAGCAAACAATGTCTGGTTTTCGAATATTCATACAGGTTAGTGTTTCCAACAACAACAACAACAACAAAAACTGCGAAGAAAGCGTCGTATGAAATAAAGTTGCTAACTAGCTTAGTGCCAGAATTCATCCACACTTTTGCCATGAAAACAGCCACTCAGTGCCCGCGTGCCCTCCGTCAATACACCGTACCGTACCGGTGACAGGCGGAAAATGACTGTCATTAATGAAATTACAAATTCTCTCCTACGAGAAGAGCTTCTAGATGAGCAATTAAGACTCCGGCCACTGTGGCAACAACATTAAAAAAAATAAAAATAAATGGAGCTTAATAACTGAACACTTGCTTTTAATGTGGCCTGAAACCGCTGCAGGAACAGTAAGCGTAGAGCCAGTGCCACTTACCGCTGTGTGCCGAGGATGGAGCTTTAAAACCAGAACGACCAACAGCGCATCCAACGGAGACGGACTGCTCTCTGGCGGTCCCCTCTCTTCTCCCCTCCTTTTTTTTTTTTTTTTTTTTTTTTTTTTTTTTTTTTCTTTTTTCTCTCTCTCTACTTTTCTCTCTCTCTCTCTCTCTCTTTCCCACAGCCCCACTCCCCCCACCAAATCAACAAATTGAGGAGTTGAAACGGCTGCTGATTGGTCATTACATTGCCGTCGGGGATTAAAGGAACATGCGCACGCTCACACGCACAGGAACACACACACACACGCACACGCACACACACACACACACACACACACACACACACACACACACACACACACACACACACACACACACACACACACACACACACACACACACACACAAAATATGCACACAGATAAAAACATACAGTATATAGATCGACACAAATCATCCACCCTTTGTCACACACACACACACACACACACACACACACACACACACACACACACACACACACACACACACACACACACACAATGGGCTCAATCTTCATCCCAACTCCAACCAACGGCCCTGTTTCAATCAGCCCCTATATTCAGAAGCCAAATGACTACTTTCTTAAATGAGAGCTCTGGGCTATTTAAAGACCTTTCAGCAACAAGTAGCTATGAAATAGCATGTGTTGCTTCTGATTAGAGCGCTCCCAAATATCTTCCAAGATCACTTTTGGTATTTCGAAACTTAAATCATGTTAAATCATGCCAACAGTGTTGTTGTTATTTCTAAGAATTCCTCATGGTGGGGGGGTGACAGAAACTACGCACTATAGCTTTAAGATCACTGTTTTTAATTTTGGTATTTTTCAAGCTGGACTTATTTTCCCATGCATTGGTGTCTAAGTAGTCTATATCCACGACGTTCCACTTCCGGGATTGCTCTGTTGCTGCCGTAAAATCCGCCGGATTTCGCTCATTTAGGCCGGATAGCCGTTGCCTTGGGCTTCCTTTGTGTTGGCGTTCTAACCTCCGGTGGATTTGTGAGGACTACGGTTAACTGCTCCTCAGATCTCTGCAGGGTAAATCCAGACAGCTAGCTAGACTATTTGTCCAATCTGAGTTTTCTGTTGCACGACTAAAGCTACTTTTAACGTTCCACCAAAAACAGGTTCCTCCGGAGCCTATTTTGCAGCAGTAGCCTACCGCGGCTTTTCTCCGGTCCCAAGACGATTGTGATTGGTTTAAAGAAATTCCATTAAACCAGAGCACGTTTTCCTCCCATCCCCGAATGCCATGTGGAGTAGCCAGACTCTCCTCCAGCGCGCTTTGGAGGAGAGTCAGGCAAAGCAAGACTAGTGTCTAAGTGACTAATGTGAATTTAGTTTTTTTAAGTTAGTCCAGTATTGAGCGAGAATGGTGTAACCGGCGGCAATTTAATCCTATAGGGCAATTTCCATCCACTAAAAGTTCAGTTTGTCACTGACAGGCTCAGATTATCATTCTAAATGTCTGACAACATAATGGAAAGGATCCCTACAGAGAAAGACCCTTTTGTTATAGAGTATGATCCTTTTAGTTAAACATTAAACAGCCCCGAAATCGCCATGGCCAAACTCACCTGACTCGATTTAAAAAACAAAACAATACCTTAAGCTTGCGTTTCATTATAAAATGTTTATTTAAATGGAGTGAACCTGAGAGGAAGATAGGCTGCTTGGATTTGACTGACACTGCTTGATGAGCATCATCAGTTTTTGCTTTTCCCCTGTCAAGAATCTGTCCATCATGTGCTTTACATGTCGTTTTTGCTCTCTGAATAAATCTCGCTAACCTGAATCTGGAAAGTCTTTCGAGCATCAGAGCAGATAGCAGGTTTTGTGGGGGAGTAAGGGGACGGCCCGACCCAAGGTCCACACTCACCCAACGGCCATATTAAGGCGCTCAGAAGAGCGTTGTCGGTACGCGACCTGTGCTGCCTGCACGATCCGATGTGCGCACGCGCATAAATACGTAGACACTATTTGTATCACGCATGCATTGAAACACTTGACGGCCAGGCAGCACAACTGGCGGCATATAACATTTTATGTTATTCATTATGCAGTTCACAAAACTGCATATTGACGTCCATGTACTAGGCCTTGGCGACATTGTTATTTTTGTGACATGTAGTGTGGGGATGTTGTGATGTTTTTAAAGGTCCCATGGCGTGAACATTTCACTTCACTGTTTTTTAACATTAATATGCGTTCCCCCAGCCTGCCTATGGTCCCCCAGTGGCTAGAAATGGTGATAGGTGTAAACCGAGCCCTGGGTATCCTGCTCTGCCTTTGAGAAAATGAAAGCTCAGATGGGCCGATCTGGAATCTTCTCCTTATGAGGTCATAAGGAGCAAGGTTACCTCCCCTTTCTCTGCTTTGCCCACCCAGAGAATTTGACCCACCCATGAGAGATAGAGAGAGACATCATGGCTTTCAAACGAGCAAAGTGGCAGTTGGTCAAAGCCACACCCCCACCCTCAACCTTGCCCTCTCTCCTCCTCAATAGCTACAGACACAGAAATGGCACATCCTAAGGAAAGCTCATTGTGGGACTGGCTCTAGTGGCTGTAATTCTGCACCAAGGCTGAATTTCGGGAAAGAGACTTCAGATACAGTATTAGGGGACCACTAAGGCCTATATAAAAGAGACTTCAGATACAGTATTAGGGGACCACTAAGGCCTATATAAAAGAGACTTCAGATACAGTATTAGAGGACCACTAAGGCCTATATAAAAGAGACTTCAGATACAGTATTAGGGGACCAGTAAGGTCTAAAAAAAAAGACTTCATGATACAGTATTAGAGGACCACTAAGGTCTATATAAAAGAGACTTCAGATACAGTATTAGGGGACCACTAAGGGCTATACTAAAGAGACTTCAATACAGTGTAGGGCCACCACTACGCTCAAGTATAAAAAATTCAGATAATAGTAATTTAGGGGACAACTAAGGTATATATGCTTCAGATACAGTATTAGGGGACCACTAAGGCCTATATAAAAGAGACTTCAGATACAGTATTAGGGGACCACTAAGGCCTATATAAAAGCATCCAAAGAGCACCATGTCATGGGACCTTTAAGTTTCGCTTACACTATGCATTCCGAGGTGTTTGTGGTTGCCAATCCAAAATAATAAAGGAGTTGTTACATGTTACATGAACATAAACCATTTTGGTTACACGTGGAATGAAGTCTGAGTCTTTCTGTTGCTGCAAACTATCAGTTTCCTCCACACGCCCGCGGTGCCACGGTGCACAAGCGTGGAGAGATTGTGCAGTCGTAAAACAGGATTATCATCTACCGCATGCACGAACATCTTGCGCATGTCGGATTGTGCAGGTTGCGTACCCACAAGCACATCCTCCTATCCTTTAAAGGTGCCCTGCCACACAAAACCGTTTTTACTTGCATTTTTTGAAATCTGTTAGGTCCATATGTGTTTGTGTTATGTTGTGAATGTGAAAATGAACTGTTACCTCCTCTGTCAGCTCTAGCCACTGAAAAGAAATAAGCGGAGAAATCAGGCCAATTACAAAAGCTGGTCAGTCTGACATCATATTGCCTGAGCTCATTACTATTCATGAGTTCGTCCAGTAAAGGATGGGTAAAGGATGCTGATAGCCAGGCTCTCATTGGCTAGCTGTTAGCCAATCAGATTCAAACAGCTTAGCTTGTTAAATATTAATGAGAACTGGCACAAATCGAGCTGAGTCTTCCTGTAGGTTTTCTATACCACGCTAGAATGGCTTGAAACAAGGTAACCAAGGCAATTTTTCCACAAAAAATGTTACAGAGTCCATGGTAGAAATACGTGTGGCAGGGCACCTTTAAAAACAAAAACAAATTTAATAATATATATACATATAAATACTGCTGTACCTCTCTATTCTGGTGACATTGTGGTGTTTCTACATCGTCTGCTTCGTTTTGCTTTGCTGTTTTAGTGGACGTGTTAGTTTTTTAATTAATTTCTTAGAGCGAGTAAAAAAGTTTTTCAAAAACGCTTCTTTTTATAATATTATTTAGTTTGACATAAATGTGGGAGTTGCAGAATAACATTTGACACGTCTGAGAAAATAACCCCCAAAGATGTCATCAGGGCTTTGAGATTAAAGGGTTTAAAGAGCTATCAATTTGCATTGGCAATGCAATTATATAGCGGTTTTATGCAAAGCATTATTCAAAACACTGCAATCTCCTTCACCCACTCACAGCAGAGAGCTACCATGCAAGGTATTAGTTAAACCTCAAGGGCGCTTCAGCATATGGACAGGAGGGGCCAGGGATCGAATGCGCCTTAGCACGTCAAGCTACAGCGTAGAGTACGGCCTATGGTCTGTATCTACATTAGTTGTCTAATAGATGGCCCAATGCCTCATATTTCACTCAGTGGTCTAACATACTTCACAGAAAATTGCTTTTGATTGCTGCAACAATCGTGACCCTGATCCTTAATGTTGAGGGTTGGTGGCTCAGTTATCCTGCTCACTGTGTAGTGCCACTTGAGACTGCACAACTGAAAACACAACCCCTCCAGGTATAGATCCACTGCTCTCATCTATTTCAGCACTTTAGGAACCGCCTGTCCTTCTGTGGCCCCTAGTACACCCATCAGCCCTCAGATGATTCTTGAAGTATGATGTTGATACTGTATGAATTTATATTGTTTTATTTTATTTTATCGGTGTCCTTGTTGGTGTGTTCGGCCTTGTGTTCTGTCTTCATACAGACTTCTCTTATAAAAGGACTATTCCGATCCCAATGACAATTGCCAAATGCCAAACTGGAATGTGCTTTTCATTTGAAGGACAAGGCTGATTCACAACATTTAGAATGCTTTTATCCAGTTAGGTATCAACTAATCGGAAAGTGCACCCATGCTCCGGAACCTTTTTGAACACATTTCTGAAAGAAAATATTTTTGTATCAGGCCAATTGTTTAGGTCAATCATTATTAAATCCTAAAGGTCAATTGGGATGTAGGCAATAGTGCATACATTTGCAAACAAAACAACATCAAACAAAGACACAGCTCTAAAAAAGATTTCTATTTGGAAAACAGATGGACAAGATCCTTGAAAATATCTATTTAATAATTTCACTCAGGTAGGAATAAAATCACATTTGTAAAGAAAAGTTTTGGTATGGTACAAAACAAAGGAAAGTAAGGCCTGAGGTATACCATTGTCCAATTTGTTTCTAGTGTGAAAGCAATTTTTTTTTTAGATGGTTTGGACTTTCGGACCAAATACAGGAAGTTCTGGCAGCTGAGTGATTAGTGTGTACGTGAGAGAGAGAGAGAGAGAGAGAGAGAGAGAGAGAGAGTGATGGTGAATGAGCTCAGAGCAGACAGCTGTGGGCTATCAGAGCAGAGAGAATATATTGGCAGTTTACTTGTCGTGGAGGTAAATGTCCAGTGTAGGTTTCGGTTTGTCTCTGAATAAATGCTGTAGCTTCTCAAAACCAAATTAACGTTCCCCGTGTCTTGCTTCTCAACAACGAAACAAAACAGAAAGAGAGGGAAGCCCGTCTATAAACCAATCAATTCTGAGTATGGGGAGATGCGGCTCACATATGCGATGACGACAGGATGTAGGTATGTCAGGTAAAGGTCTTTAGTGCGCTTGCATAACTGCAGTGTGAAACCAAAACTAACCGGATCAAATGTATACATTGTAACAAAAACATGAACCTTTGGCCGGACCTTGGTTTGGACTTTCGGGCGTGAAAAGGCCCTGAACCACCCATCCTGGTGGAAAAGAGGGTTAGATTCTCCCTCTACACTGTTTACTCTCCCTGTTGGCCTAGATAAGGTGTGGAATGCCATTTCATTAAAACTGTGACCAGTCAACACATTCTCACTCCCATCGCGTTAAAACCGATGCTTGGTCAGGAGCCATTGGCGTTTGTTATTATACAAAAAGTCTCCTATAGCGTAATTTTTTGATGCTCTGGATGGGGACCCTTGGCGTCACTATTTGAAGCTCTCGGGACTCGCGTCTAGCCCTTTGGCGTCATATTTGGACAAGCTTCGTTGGGATAGGCGTCACTTTTTGGCGCTCTGGGTCAGGACCTACATTTAACTGACATGTGGACAAGGAACTTTTCCCGGTGGGCCGTTAGTGTTTCGAGGCCATGAGGGTCAATCTGATAATAGTTATACATTGCAAGTTCTTTGCAACACCATCCGGCGGCCTGGTGTGCGGCCGCTGCCCGCTGGTCAAACTGTGCAGCCTCTGCTCAACCCGTACGGCGGGCCGCAGCAGCCTCTTATTTCAATACAAGCACAGGCTAATCAGAAAGCACTAAGGAAGTGCAGGTCACAACCATGTCTAGGATTTTCAGAAATATAAGGGGATCAGTGAGCGGCCCCTCCCCAAATGGCATAGCCCTGGTCGGCCTATGACGTGAAGCCATCGAGCACCTCTTTTTTCCTCGTCACGTTTGGATGTCTATCGGTAACGTTAACAGACAGTGTGTGAGTCTAATGATGGAAAGCCAAAAAACAAAAAGGGAAAGGTGGCGCTGGGAAGGTCAGACTCAAAAGGAAAAAAAGGGATCATGTTGCTGTGCTGTGTCGTTCATTCATTCACCGGACCATCCGCCGGTGGTCTACGAAATTTCCCGGTAGACCCGGTTGGACCAGTATTCCCTCCAGTGCTATATCTGGAATTGGGCTGCAGAAGGTACGGATGTGTGAGAATGTACTCCTGTACCTGTATGTTTTAGTGTGAAGTGAGCACTTGAAGGTAGAGCAGCCAAGTCATTATAGTCCAAAAGGATGGCAAGCTTCCTGTAAAACTGAACAATCATCCTCTTCCTGGACAGGCTGTTGGCACTGATTAGCAAACAAGAAAGTTGGAGAAAAAAACAACACTGTGGCACCATTCATGTGTTGCTATATTTTGATTAGAGTTCTATTTCTGCCATCCAAGCTTGCCAGTTGGCTCACTTGCACTCTGAATAAGTGCTTCGACTCAGCACACACTAAAACAGCACTGATTTGAAGCAGTGTCAGTTTGGAAGTATTTATTGCCAGGAATACTTGACTTTTGTGGTGGATTCTGGAAAACATTCAAATTACAACCCATCCTCATACCTTAACAACATTATAGGTCGATTTCCAAAGACTCCCAAAACAACACGTAGGACATACGACATTTACTGCTGCACGGTGGCAGTGGAATCATGCAACCGTTCTATTTAAAGTAATTGGGTGCAGTTTTAAACACGAGGTGAACGTTGTGAATTGGAACTAGTTCAGTATATTTTTCCAAAATACTTATGGTTAGTAAAAAAACTAAAAACCTAAAATGAGGATGTAACTTGATGTCACTGACTAATGTCCGTAAAACTCGGTTGAATTCAAAATGACAGTTGACTTTCGGTTCACACGGGACACAAACCCTGGTCTCCTGAGTGAAAGTCCTTTGTTTAGCCATGTTTCCGTCCACATGTTTTTAAGCGAACCGAGTAATATCGAATGAACAATGCCTTGTGGAAACTGTCAAATTTGATTGAATTTCATGAATATCGACACAAAGTTTGTATGTTCAATCTCATCGGATTTTCTCTTAATCGGTAAACTGATTATGTGATAAATGCTGATGGAAACTTTATTTGCCAAATAAATAATGAATTGCGATTAAGTTTTTGGTCATTTTATGGTTGGAACCGGCCATAAAAAGAAGAAGAAGAAGTTTTATTAATTTCCGCCACTTATTTCTGCTTTCTTTGCAAACATGGCGGGTGTCAACAAAGACAGATATAAGTGGACAAAAGAGGAGACTTTTTAAATTTAATTAAAGAGCGATATATAACGTATAACGTTGTCTGGACTTTACTTTACTTCTGCATCATCGTAGCGCTGTTTTGATAGCGTCGTTGTTGTCTTATTATAGCTCAGGGGCGGATCTAGAAAAATATTTATGGGGTGGCAGGAATTTTTGAGGGGTGGTAACATATGGCAGACGTATATATACTGATTTTAATCACAGTTATCACAGTGTGATGAGAAATAGTATGTACACACTACAAAAGGGCACAGGCTGCCATTTACAAACTCATATAGACAAACTTAATATCATGCAATCAATGTCCTGCATTTGAGGCGACCATACTATGTGATCTCACTTAGTATGAAATAGAAGTATGATAGAAGTAAGGGGCATTATCACAGGAAAGGAATTAAGGTAAGACACAGGTTATGAGTGGCAGATGTGTGAAAGGGGAAGCAAAGTTTTTGACTGACTGTAGTTGGAGGTTCGCGCTCGGAGATTTGTGCTCGTAAGTTGTCAAACTGGCCATAACTTTTAATTTGTTGCTGCCAACTGGGGTGGCAGCAGGGGTGGCAAGGCTTTCTTTTAAGGTGGCAATTGCCACCCTATGCCACCCCAGTAGATCCGCCCCTGTTATAGCTTGATATGTCGCTATCAGCCGGCACATAAGCACTATTACAACTTGTCCAATATGAATCATTTGTAGGTAGACAACACCATCCATTTTGGCTAGCAAAACCTTGTTCGCAGATGTTTGCTGGAATGTTGAGCGATTCAGTGCGAAAATGAATAGAAACACCACAAAAAGTCTCAAATCAATTCAATTGGTATATTGACCGCAAAACAGCATGTGACATCAATACGCACAGGCTTTTATTTATTTATCGCTTTTAACCTTTTGGATGGAAACACACTTTCACCGGCTTTACTGCATGGATGTTTTTAGTGAACTTCAAATAATTTGATTGACAAGTGGATGGAAACATAGCTTTTGTTTGACCCATTGACCACCCCACCATGCCTCCTAATTATCCAGTGACTGGTGAAGAGGGCCCACAAACAAAGCTCCACTCCCCTTCCATCAGTATGCCTATCCCCCCTGTCTAATTAAGCATTGCGTTAGTTCATGCAGGACACGGAAGTCAAAGGCCCACTAATTGAATTATCATTCCAGCCTGTCACAACCAATCACAGCAATTTTCACATCAGGCGGTCCATTTAAATGTCTCCCTATTCCTCTCTAGGGTTGGGCATCGTTTGGATTTAACAAATCTGATTCTAATTCCGATTCTTCCTTTCGATTCTTATCGATTCTGGTTCTTTAAGGGGTGGAGTTGAAAAGGGTCACATGCTTATTTCACAAAAAAAGGGGAAAGTTTTATTTAGATTCAGTGGTGGTTTGAAGTATTACCGGGCTTTTTCAACATAAAATAAAGCCACACTAGAGCGCCGCTTACTGTGCTCCATGGCTGCAACACAACAAGCGTCTGGCTGCTGCGGAAACCAAAACTTGCGCATGTTAAATTGGGAACCGATGATTGGATATGAAACCAAATCCTCCAAACGATTCCAATAGGGAAACGATTCCGATGGAAACGTAATTTTTGGAACGATTCCTCTCTGCTTCCTGCTACTCCAATGCTGCCTCACACCGCTGCTGCTGGCAAAGCTTGCCTCCACCACCCCAGCCATTTATCAGTGTTTTAAGCCCCCAACGTCTCCTTCCAGGCAGCACTGTGACTGTTGACTTCAAGGCACCTAACCATAACCTTAACCCTAACCTCAACCATTGCCTAATCCTAGTCCAGTGCTGTCAGGAAGGAGATGTTGGGGGCTTAAAACACCATCACCCCAGCCTCCACCTTCCCGGTTTTGGGTGTCATCATAACTTATGTCTGAAATTGTTTTGATGTCTTGGATTGGGCCTACTCTTGTGTGCGGGGGGGGGGTTTAGCAGCGTTCTCCCTGTGTCATCTTAACATGCAGCTTGGCTGATCCAGGGAGCATCATCAGAACAGTGCCTTCATCGCCAAGTATAACTGTATTTCCATTTGTTACAATAAATGGTTAAATCTATGACGACAGAGTTCCTGACTAAATTAAACGTATATTCAAGATGCTGCATATGCAGTGTGTATGTGTTTGAGATAATCATAAGCAAAGGCTGTTTCCCAGATTTCTCATAGCACATTTGATCAGGAAATCACTGTCTTCATATCTGAAAGGCCTATCTGGATCGAAGATATAATTGATGTAGGATAACTATAGGATGTTAGGTCTTTACCTGTCCGCCTGTATTATAAGTCACTGTATCATGCTTTTACAGCTGACTAGCATGAGAAAAAAAAAAAAAGATCTCAACAGTTGGAAACTTTGAGCCAAAACTTTTTTCAGGAATTAGTTAAAGTTAAAGTGAAGGAAAGCCAAACGGAAACAAGAACTTCAGGCTCGAGGAAGATGTTTTTCTTTTTGTAAAGCCAGTAATGTGTATTTTTAAATCATGCTCTTGTTCAAATGTCATAAAGAAATGTCACGGCTTTAAAATTATAATCATGTCACATGTCCTCGCGACTTAAAGCCAGCCACCTACAGTGGCTGCAAGTACCACAGGACACAAACATTTTACATAAGATGCATTGAAAATGGCTATTGTTTCTTTCACTAATTCAGTCCGTCTGTGAATATTTGAGAGGATTCTCTCCGGCTTAGCGCAGGAATCTCTAATCCGCCTTAAATCAGTTACACCATATTGGCTGACTGGCTCTGGCAATGCTGTTTACTGTGCCTTGCCGAGACAAAGTGAAAAACTGGAGCTCTGACTGAAGAAGGGTGCTGGAATGGAAGCAGAAAAATGAGCTTTTCATTCGGTCCCTTTCTGTGGCTGTATAAAGCCGGGGGTGGACATTTTCCACAGCATGGTGGCACAATTTCAGTGTTTTTTTTTCCTTGAAAATGGAATTGAGAATTGTGACACACTGTTGATATGCATCAATACCCATTATATTCATTCGTTCACCTTATTTAATCAAGACATTTTCTGAATACCTTCTCTTCTGTAGAACAATTAGTGAAGTGGCAGCCAAATAGTTGTTGGATTTTGGAAAAGGAGGTAGCTAAAGAGATCAAATAACTTCATTTCTAGTTTACAACAATGTAAAACTGTAAATCACCATTGAATCAAAACTAGAATTTTCCTCTTATCTGTGAAAAAAAAAAGCATGTGACCCGTTTCAACTCCACCCTTCGAGGAATCGATAAGAACCGGAATCGAAAGGAAGAATCGGAATCAGAATTGTTAATATCGATAATATTAAAACGATGCCCAACCCTTTAAGTTTTCTGCTAGTCCTCTGACTCTAAAATATTGTGGTGCACGTATGAGACCATCTTTTTTCATAGTCACTTCACACTCATCCATCTTTGTTTTCAATCTGGACACACAGGGTCACCCTGTCATAGAGTCTGACATCCAGGGACGGCTCTAAACAATAAGAATATCAGAGTGTCTGCACGAACCAAACTACTCACACATTATTCGCACAGCATCAGCTTGTATGCTCATACTTTATAAACACTTGTATTTTGGGGAAAATATTGCTAAACTAACTTGCCCACCGTTGACTTCATTCATTGTCGGCCTGGAGACCTGCTTCTGGGAGCTTAAGGCCGGCTTCACGCTGGCTGCGTGGCATGAGCGTGGCGTTTCTGTTGCGTGTCAGTTGCGTGGCGGCTGTGTGGCGTTCTCTATGTCTTTACACACCAGGAAAGTGGCTGCTCGCCTTGTCTGTACACATGTATTGCTATTTACTGCTCTCAAGCAGTAGCATACTTCATGTTAAACATAAATATATACTGATTTGATTACAGCAAAGACAACGTTGGCAGTATTGACGGCAAAATAGGCTACAGAATATTTTGTTCTGTATTGATAATATATATATATATTATATTGGTAATTATTTATTATTACTTTTTTAAATTACATTTATATCTGCATTTATGTCAAAACCTAGAGACTTTCATACATCAAAATGTCATTTATTAATATGTATTTTGGTCAAAATGACATATAAACATATTTTTGTATTTTAGTTTGCCTGGAAACGCTTCCAACACGCTTGCGTGTTGCGTGAAAAATAGCAGCTCGAGCCTCGTCTATGAACGGACACGCCACACAGCTGACACGCTCACGCCACGCAGGCAGTGTGCAGGAGCCCTAACTCCAACACCACGATGCTTTGATTTTATGGAATCATTCAGGCGCAGCAACTGTCAAAACCCCAATAAGAAGCCATTTCAAAGAAGAGCAGAAAAAGAATACTCATCATAAACATAACCCAGCGGTCCTGCCATGCATGTGACAGACAATCAAGCAATCATACAGACGAGGGCAAACAAGGAAAGACAAACTAACAGCCAGACACGTAAGGATTTGTGAACAGACAGAATGTTGAGCCATTGTGAAAGAATTGGTTTGCTTCCACTCAAAAGGCTTTATGCTGATTCTGCCTCATGTATTTGAGAAGTTCTCTGGTTTTTATTAACAATTCATGTTCGTTAAAGAGGTGTTCACGTGTAGTGAAGTATAACATTCTTAAAGTGTTCATTTTCAGGTTCATAATTGTATTTGGAGGTTGTACCAGAATAGGTTTATGTGGTTTAATTTTCAGAAAACACCATATTTTTGTTGTACTGCACATTGCTGCAGCTCCTCTTTTCACCCTGTGTGTTGAGCTCGCTGTTTTGGCTACAGAGTGAGGCATCTCACTTCTGTTCCATCTTTGTTGGGAGTCGCACATGCGCAGTACCTAGGTAAGGACTACTAGCCATTCAGAAGCAGAGTATGAGGGCGTGCCCTGACAGTACCTAGGTAAGGACTACTAGCCAGTCAGAAGCAGAGTATGAGGGCGTGCCCTGACAGTATTTAGCGTAAGGACTACTAGCCAGTCAGAAGCAGAGTATGAGGGCGTGCCCTGACAGTAGCTAGGTAAGGACTACTAGCCAGTCAGAAGCAGAGTATGAGGGCGTGCCACGCTAGCAGCTAGGCGAGCATTATAACGTGTGTTACAAAGTGACCACGTTTGTCTCTGAAGTAAAGGCTGGACTACAATAGAGCTGTTTGGAGCAGTTGGTGAACAGGGTTTTCTGTTGGAGATGGTAAGTCCCTTTGGGGGGGACTTTGGGCTTTTTCACTTTGTAAACCTATAACGTGCACAAAAACATATATAACACAAAAGGAAAGTGAAAAAGCCAAAAAGCATAATATGCGCTCTTTAACTGATTTTAAAGTATTTGCCCAAAATCAGCATGTAGGTTTGAAGCTAATGTGCTAATATGGAGTAAGTGTTGTTAAAAGACTCTGCCCCCTTTCCAGAGTTATTGAAACTGTTCTAATTCTGAAACATTTGTGTGATTTCATAAAAGCAAGGAATGTGGTTGTCCTTCTTATTCAGGTAAGAATGAATAACAGTGAAGAACAACGTGTAAATAGTTTCTTAAGAAGCATAGACCAGCGTTTATGCTGGTCTGTGAACGAGCGTTGCAGCGCTAACAGATCCCAACATGAATTGGCAGATAACCAGATATTTAATCAATGATGCAATTTGACAAGTGTCAGAAAAGGACAAGACAGTTTAAGGCTGCGATCAGACAAAGAGCATTTTAGCAGCCTGGGTCTGCTTTTTGTGATTGTTTTCAATGAGAGTGAAGGGCTTTGCTTGCTGTTTTTGGGTTGCTAAGTGCCTCACATTTTCTAGCACTATGCGCCGTAGCCTGACGTGCACCTCTTAAAAAATTTAACTACCCTTTGCCGTGCCACGCACTTCGCTCAGCCGTGGCTTGGTAGTGTTGCATTTCTTCCTATTCATTTCCTGGTTCTCCTTCTCCATAAACAACATGAAATCAAAGAGAGGGCTAACTTTTCCTGCTGCAGATTTGTCACAAAGCACAGGGGAGAAACTTTGTCTCTCGCTATGCCTCTAAAGTCTGTACTCACACACCAACGCACAAGTATAGACTTCAGGCCACTTACGTACAGCGTTGGGCAAGTTACTTCCAAAATGTAATACATTATTCATTACTAGTTACTGTCATTTGAGAGTAATTAGTTACAATATTACAATATACAATACAATATTACTGTCTCTGAATTGTAATGCTTTACACTACTTTTGTGCTACTTTTGAGTTACTTTCACCAAAATAACAGCGGAAGTATGACTTGGCAGGTAGCTTGTGAATTTCACCAAAATCAACAAAGTCTCATCTTTATATTTATTCATATTGTTTTGTATTATTAATCTGAATCTGCAAAGTAACCAAAGCTATAAAATAAATAGTTAAGTAAGCCTATTCGACTCTGAATTGTGGTGGACTAGAAGTAGCCTAATAAGTAGGAGAAAATGAAAATACTCAATTAAAAGCACCTTACAATTGAATCGAAGTAGCCTACGGTATACTTACTTTCCACCACTGATGAAATGTAATGACATTACGTGTAGCAAGACTAAACATTGACTCCCAGCATGTTACCTCTCCGTTGCTCGGGCACATTGCTGTCGGCACTGACAGGACACAGATGTCCCTAGGCTACCGTCTCTGGTTCTGGCTCTGACCACGGGGACAGTGACGGGACAGCTCGCTTCAACGCAGCGTAAAAAGAGTCTTAATTAAATTCTTAAAAAAAAACAAAACCCCACTAAATGTCGGGTTAAAATGCGTTGTAACTCGCGTTACTGAGATTGTAACGGGTATAATATTACCGGCATTGTATTAGTAATGCGTTATATTACCGCGTTACAGCAAAAAGGAATACATTACTGTAATTGCGTTACTTTTGCAACGCGTTACTCCCGTCACTGCTTACGTAGGCTACGGCGAAAGCTCTGCATGGAGCCTCCGCAGAACCAGAAATCAGACTTTAGTCAGCTTGTGTGTTGTGTGAAACATAAGTAGAAGGAGAGGCTTCACAGGTCTGACAGCTTGGTGGTGGTGTTTGAAATACCTAGAGCTTCCTGTGGATCGAGTAGCGGATGTGTGTATGTCTGTGTGTAGTTGGTGATTTGGCCCAATTCATGGAATAGCAGCGTGTCTCGGTAAGTTTAACATCCTCTTGCAGGGATTTATGACGGCCTTGTAAAGAGAGGAAGATGTGTCAACATAAAAGACTGATTTTATGTCAAATACAGGCAGTTTGAATTCCTTTGATGTCAAAGTACAGAAAATACAGCAGCACATGCTGTTTGATAACTACTGCAACAAAAATGTTGGACTGAGACTTTCATCGTGTCCTCAGTCTGTTCTGTCAGCATCAGTCACCACACCGAGGTGATCAGGCTTTGGCTTAGTCAACGGCAGTCTCTAAACAAGCACGACCAGACCCCTGCTGTTCATATCACACACACACACACAGACACACACACACACACACACACACAGAGAGACAGACACACACAGACACGAAATATGTACACAGATAAAAACATATATATAGATAGAGAAAAAGCATCCACTCTTTCTCTCTCTCTCTCTCTCTCTCTCTCTCTCTCTCTCACACACACACACACACACACACACACACACACACACACACACACACACACACACACACACACACACACACACACACACTCTTGTCAGTCATCAGCTTAGCCACTGACAAGTGGGCCTGCCAGTCTGCCTGTCTCTATCCATGAGACAAACTATGTGCATGTGTGTGTGTGTGTGTGTGTGTGTGTGTGGAGGGGTGGGGGGTGCTGAGCGTGTCTGAGTGGCTCTCTGTGGAGCTTGCTGAGCACAGCTAATCACTGAGAGGAGCATCTTGGAGCCCTCTGATGTCCTGTGAGATTTCCATCACACACGCACTCACTCACACACGCGCACACACACAAACACACACACGTACACACACACACACACGCACACAGGCCAAGGGAGAGGAGGAACGAAAAAAGATACACCTTTGTGTTGTTTCTCCTTAAGGGAAAACCAAAGTGTTTGTGTACTGGAGTGTTTACATGCAGAACGTTGCACGATACAGCAGGATTAATTGAATGTCTTACCCTTTAAACTGCTTTTCTCATAGGAAATTCACAGTAGTTTACAGATGATGGAAAATCATTTCTTTGCAGCTCTCACTTCCCTTTATAATTGAAAATGACATGCCAATTTTGCCCAACTGTTCATTAACAATATTTTCTTTTGCAATTCCCTACGTATCTATGGTCTCAAAAAGTTTCACCACATTGTGTCCACATTCAAAAGTAAACTCAAAACCTTGTAATTTTCTCAGGCATTTGATTAATTACAGTGTGTGCGTGGGGGGGGGTGAATTTGTATTTTGTTAGTTTTTATGAATTGCCTTGTTGTGTCGATGCTTATAGTGTATTCCTATTTCTGTTTTTGCATTTCTCTAATGTTCATGCTGTTTTTAATGTAAAGCACTTTGGGTGCAATGAAAGGTGCTATATAAATAAAACCACCATTGCAATTTCCAACGGACATCTCTCTGACACAGAAGTCTGTATTTTTAGGGTGGTAGTCAGCGGTGCAGTGACCCGTGATAAACCCATGTTTGCTGTTGATCTTTGTGACCCTGCACCTGACCAGCGTTTACCAAGGCCCTCACACTGCTGTGGTACCAAAAGGCTTCTTTAATGACTGGGAGTTCATCAACGGGTTGTAGAATTACTGTACAATGACAGAAGATATCGGTGGGGACTTGTAGCCCTCTCGACCACAAATCAAAACTATGTTATGTAACATTTGAAAGAGGAACATGCCTTTTTATTCCCCGGAGTCCTTATGTTTTTTCGCCCCCCCGGTTTTCCTTGGATTAGGCTGGCATCTAAATCACAGTTGCAACTGTCGCCATGGTCCTGCTCCGCGCCCTGCTATGCCCTGCTACATCCTGCTATGCCGTGTTACGCCCTGCAGTTCCCTGCTACGCCCTGCTACATCCTGCTATGACCTGCTATGTCCTGCTACGCCCTGCTACGTCCTGCTATGACCTGCTATGTCCTGCTATGCCCTGCTATGTCCTGCTACGCCCTGCTATGACCTGCTATGTCCTGCTACGTCCTGCTACGCCCTGCTATGTCCTGCTATGACCTGCTATGTCCTGCTACATCCTGCTATGACCTGCTATGTCCTGCTACGCCCTGCTACATCCTGCTATGAACTCCTATGTCCTGCTACGCCCTGCTACGTCCTGCTATGACCTGCTATGTCCTGCTATGCCCTGCTACATCCTGCTATGCCCTGCAATGTCCTGCTATGCCGTGTTACGCCCTGCATTGCCCTGCTACGTCCTGCCATGACCTGCTATGTCCTGCTATGCCCTGCTACATCCTGCTATGCCCTGCAATGTCCTGCTATGCCGTGTTACGCCCTGCAGTGCCCTGCTACGTCCTGCAATGCCCTGCAATGCCCTGTAATGCCCTGTAATGCCCTGCAGTGCCCTGCTATGCCATGCAGTTCCCTGCTACGCCCTGCTACGTCCTGCTATGCCATGCTACGCATTGCAGTGCCCTGCTACGCCATGAACTACTACAACTATTATTTCTAGTCCTAGTTCCATTATCTTTATTGTGACTATTATTGCTACTGTTCATCACACCCCCAACCGGCCCCGTCAGACACCGCCTACCAAGAGCCTGGGTCTATAGGTCTAGACCTACTCTATCTGTAAATGTCTTGAGATAACTCTTGTTATGATTTGATACTATAAATAAAATTGATTTTAATTGAAAAGTTAACGCATGAGCAATAAAACGTATTGCGTCCTTCCTCAATTCACTTTGGCATGACATGGCTCAAGGTTCTGACCGAAAGGAGGAAGACACACGTGGTTTGAAACAAAATATAATAAGACAATGGTGCAAACATTGAATCCTAAAATCCCCACTAGGCAACTGCACTGTCAACAAATATTCTAAATTCCAACACATATTCAAATTGAAATAAAAAGACATATATATATATATATATATATATATATATATATATATATACACATGCTGGCTCCCTGTCACACTGTCATGACTTATTGGAACACTTAAATAGAGTCATACAAAATGTTATTAGTAACACCTCTTTCTTTTTCTACTGTGACATGTCAAAATGCAGATTTTGTTAAAAGGAACTGACTTTTAAGAATCTTGGGATAAAAAGGGAAATTCATTGTGACTATCTGCTATTACTATTTCATTTTTTGCCACAGTGGTGATGACGGTTCAGCATAAGTCTCACGTTTTCTGGACAAAGACACTTAAATGTTATCGTAAAATGAGAAAGTCTAAAGTTCCACCTCTTCACCTGCATTTCCCATCATTTAATCTCCAGAGTTGCAGTGGCTATTTTAATTCAATCAAAACCAATGTAAAGCAAAATGTGTATGGAACTACAACTGCACACCAGGGCATTGACTCTTTATTGACAGTCTGGCAGATAAGATAAGATCAGATGAGATAAACGTTATTGTTCCACAATGTGGAACGTTTTGCCTGGCATATGTGTTGAAGAGTTTAACCCACGCTCATTTACTTGCGTAATATTCAGCATTTTATTTTATGTCTGTAATTGGTATTGATAGGCTACTTTATGATCACACTGGGCACAGGATTGAGAATGAGGTTACGCCATTCAAATCTGAAGAGACTCACTTCACTGAATATGATGCAAAACAAAAGAATAATGCAAACTGTTGAGGCACAGGATGCAGTGTATAGTTCCATCACATCTTTTGTAGCCAACGAGTACATCTTGAGCACAATCTGGGCGAGCTTCGTATTCCAGCCTGAGTTCAAATCACATAACGTCAGCAGCATTCTGTTCAGACTTCCAGAAACACAGCCACCCGGATCCTGAAGCCCTCGTAAAAACTCTGGGCCATCAAAACAGGCTCTGTGCTGGAGTATAATAGCCCCCCCTGTCTTCTTCCCGTTTTACAGTATTTCCTGTGTCCATCTCTGCTTTGGCGTGGGGGGTTGAGAGACAGAGATTAGAGACCCCCCTCTGACTTCACAGATGGACGCTGCCATCCCCCTGCTAGCACATTCCACTCAGATCACACACTACTCTTTAAACCAGCAGGGCTTGCTGGCTTCCAGTGACAAATACCTGTTTATGGATAAATATTAATTTGACTTAAAAGTTAAAGAAAAGAATTTTTTTTTTTTTTTACAAATTGTCGTGTTGGTCATTTTGTAATTAAGTAAGCATTACCAACCTAAATTAGATTGTATCCGAACATTAATCTTCATGCGAAGAAAGATGTTTTGAACACAGACTCTGAACAGAAGTTGAGTACGGGATTTATGATCAAAATTCCTTAATGATTTATGACTAAACATAGTGACATTCGGTTCCTTCCTTTAAATTAGAAAGCAGAATAAACGTTACATTTTGATCTTGTACTGTATATTTCGTCGACTGATCATTAAATTGCCCTTCATTATTATTATTTATCAAGACACCCGGTGCATATTATATCACTTTACACACATCTTGTGTATGAATGCAAGTGTACAGGCCGTGTGTGAATGTGTGAATGGGCTGGACAGTGTTTACTTTCTGTTCATTACAAATTGTGCTGCAGTCAGTGTTTATACGTTGTCATGGTTGTGCATGTTTCAGTTTCCTGTTTTATTTTGTAGTCTATTTTCTCCAAGGGGGTAAGCTTCGCTTCAGAACTCGAACCTCTGGAGCTCCGACTGCAGGTCGAGGTCGGCAGCGAAGCTTTCTGGCAATAATAGCGATGTTGCTCCGCTGGCCGATACCCGCTGGTGACGGTCCGTCTGCGGCTGCAGGACCTGGAGCTCACCGCCAGTGTTTCAGTTTGACTGTTAAAAAGTGTTAAGATAATTAAAAGGTATTTATTTAGAATCAGGCTGGTTGGTTAGTTAGCTAACGCTAGCTTGCTATTCAACCAGGCTTCCATGCGACATAGCTAAATAAGCCGGACAGAGTTGTCCCTCATCTGGCGATAGAAACCCTGCTTTCCCCGTTCTGTTGGATCAGAGCTCCACAGCCTAAGTCCACAGGTACAAATTAGTTTTGCACCAAATGTATCGCAACAAGTGTTGCAAAAGTCGAGGCGCAGATTCGCCTCTTTGTGATGCGAGAGAGCGCATACAGTGACAGATTCGAGAGGTTGTAATCACTGAGTTGTGGTTGTGATGGAAAATCAACCTGAGTAAAAAAAAATACATGAGTAAATGTTGCATTACAAGTTTGGCGGCTGTCATTGTGTTCATGCAAATATCAATCCACACATTTGTGAATATTTTTTCTACAAGTGCAAATTTCAATTTACAAGTTCAGATTTTTTTACAAGCTTTCATGTTTTTTTCTTTTGTGACTTCAAATGTGAATAATTTTTACAAGTGCAAATTTTTATTTTACAAGTGCAAATTTTTATTTTACAAGTGCAAATTTTTATTTTACAAGTGCACATTTTTATTTTACAAGTGCAAATTTTAACATACAAGTTCAATTTTTTTGTTCTGCAAGTTCTCACATTGTATTCTACAAGCTCTCACGTTTTGCACCATATTTACCTTCATAAAATAACCATGTACGTGTGAGTGTTTGTGTGTGGAGTCTACCCCGTTGTCTCTGTTTTCCGGTTGCTGGAATGATTTTTTGCCTGGCTGTCTAGAGGACTCCTTTGGTTGTCTTTCTTTTGATTGTGATTAAATCCTCATGCTCACCACTGCCTGGCTGTCTCTGCATTTTGGGTCCTCCAATTCTCTGAACCTCGTGACCGATTCAGCACAATGGCACTGGCATCTTTTCAACTTCTTACAATCATGTTGTAGAAATATGTGCTCTATCACAGTATTCCTGGAGCAGTTCTCCATACAGCGTGTGCTCCTAACCTAACTTCATGGCTCGTGTATTGTGTGATTATCTATCCGCGCTGGAAGATTTCTTCTGGGTTTTGGTGTGCTTTTGTGTTCGGATTGTGGTTTTGGTCTTTTGTTTTCTACTGTTCATGAAAAAATAGAGATTTGTGCATCTACACTGTAAGAAATGGGGACACAATCCAAAGTCCTTATTTTATGCTAAAAAAATAAATAAAAATTGGTTATCGCCAATGATTTACCTTGACAGCAGCATGCCAGAAATTTTAAAAGAAGCAATCCTGTCCTGAGAGGTTCCCTATACTCGCCGCAGCCGCCCTGTCGTGCGCAAATGTGACGTCATGGGAGCGCCGTAACTGTTTATACTCACGTGTGGTGGTCGCGACACTAGCTGCAGTCTTCTCCTGAACAGCGGTGGCGCTAATAAGGAAAGAGCTCATCTTACCCCAGAAAGTTTACAAGAGAGATTGCAGTCACTCTGAGAGTTCTGGAATCCGGTTCCCCTCGAACTCAGCCATGCTTCCTGTTTCTGCTCTCTGGTCGTACTCTCAAAATCCTGGCGCTCCAGCGAGATCTACGTCATTTTTACGTCACATTGGCGCACGACAGGCTGGCTGCGGCGACTGTTAAAAAAGGCCTATAGGTCCCTATCTTGCACCTGGCGCAGATAATAGCGAACCGACTGCATGATAGTCTAAAAATATACATTTACGAACTACTGCTCTTAAATGAAACCATTCAATGAGTCACTTGTCATTTGCAAAAACGAACAGTTGTAGCCTACACTTTGCATTAAAAGCGAGCAGTGGAAGTTAATATGACTTAGGAAATTTATATTTTAGCCCATGAGAGAGAGAGAAACAATGTATTTACGCATCATATTCTAGCGTTGTAGAAGTCTAGTCCTCATGGTAAATTTCCTGAGTAACATTATCGTCTGCTCACTTTTAAGGCAAAGAGTACAACTGTTAATTTGTGCAAATGATTAGTAGCCTAATCATTGAATGTAATGATTATGATGGCTTCAATTCAGAGCCGTGGTCAGTTAATATATATTTTTAGGCTGCTTATGCATTCCGTCGGTCCGTGATCGTCAGATGCACAATGTGTATTCTTCATTTTAGCATCAATATATCTGTTATCGACATCATGGTCTGTTAAGGAAAGCCATGGACGCGCATCTATCTGAATTACTTCAGCCTGGCTCAACCTAGTCTCTCCTCCTCAGCCTAGCTCGGCCTTCGTGAAACGCACCAAGCCAGGCTGCACAGATTAGACTAGGTCAAGCCTCGCTTTATCAGTTATCCTGGATTTATATATTCTGCTTTTGTGAAACACCCCCCTGGTCTAAAGTCAATAACGCAGCATTTCATTATTTTAACAGCGCATTAGTAAAATGCGCCTATAGGCTTATGCACAGTGCACGCACACCACGCTTGTTGCACACACAGGGACGGGCAACAGCACACAAACATGCAAAAGATTAAAAATGAAAATGTTACTCTGTGAAATAGTATTATGACATGATCTGCTCGCGCACTTTCATTTCACGCACGAGCAGATCAGTTTCTTCTCCTGAAAATCTCTCCTTCCTGCTCAGCAAATCCGCCATCATATGATTAATGAAGACACTAAATACAACCCTTTTGAACCAGGCGCCTGGCGCACGGACCCTTTTTTCTGCCGTTAAACTAGCAACACTATTCGTACACGCCCTAAACGCACCTGCGCCAGGCGTTTCACGCAAGGCGCTTAGATCGTTAAAATTGTGTTTTATTGCATCATCAGGACATTCTATTACATGCTATTGTTTTTACATTTTTTTTTTTTTTTACACATTACATTTAATTTAATTATGAGGTATTATGTATTTTTGGCATTGGCATAACTGTCCAATATGTGGACGTTAGCCATTGATCTGTGGGCACTCAGCTCTGCCAAGGACAGATTACCTCAGACAACAATTTTTCCAAGAGGAGCCAAAAATGTGGTTTTGGCATCTCGAACCACCCATGGGGCAAGAAGAAGAAAAGAAAGGAAAAAAAGAAAAGAATGAAAATCCACTCATGCTCGTTACCAAACACAGGGCTGTGTGCCACCATTTCCAATGACTGCCAAGTGATATTATTCACAAGTTGATGAGGAAATTTCCCACAGTGGAAATCAGGGAGAATCCTCCGTCTTTGTCTTCCTTGTCCATCTTTGGAACATCGTCTTAGTCAGACAGGCGTGACACAGGATTACATTTATGACATCATGAAATATAAAGTGACTAGAATCCTCAAATTCCTGTAAACTATAGAGGAAGCATGAGTTTGCCAGGTCCAGGGGCGGGGCCAGACGTTTTAAACATTCGGGGCTCAGCCCAAACCTGGGGGGGGGGTGGGAGGTGGGCGGGTGGCATGATCATTTAATGACTACATGCACTGTTTTGATAACAGAATGCCTTCCAATCTTTACATCATTTGGGAAAACATGACACTTGTAACATCCTATTTTTTCGACGCTTTTCCCGCTGTTTTTGTTGCTTTCCCCCCACCTCCAACGTTTTTTTTTTGCCATTTTTTAATGTCACTTTTTTTTGGCAAGTTTTTTCCCTTATTTTTTTTTTTACATTTTTGTTGCTTTCTCCTAGCCTGGCTCTGCCTACGTACTTCCGCTCATTTTTCATTTTCCTCCAGTACACCGTCTGGGTTTGCGGTATTTTATTGGGTTTTCTCCGGCCAAATCTTTGGCGGTCCAATCAGAGAACAGAGGGAGTGGCTGAGAACGATGACGTTGAGGTCGTGCGCTAGTTTGAGTTGTAGTTGTAATGGAGAGTGGCCAGACTCTCTGGACACATGAAATGTACCAGAGTCTGGTAGGACCAGGCTAATGTACCAGAGTCTGGTAGAACCAGGCTAATGGACCAGAGTCTGGTAGGACCAGGCTAGTGTACCAGAGTCTGGTAGGACCAGGCTAATGTACCAGAGTCTGGTAGGACCAGGCTAGTGTACCAGAGTCTGGTAGGACCAGGCTAGTGTACCAGAGTCTGGTAGGACCAGGCTAATGGACTAGAGTCTGGTAGTACCAGGCTAGTGTACCAGAGTCTGGTAGGACCAGGCTGTGGAATAGTTTACCTCCTTATATTAGGGAATGTTCCTCTCTTATAGAGTTTAAACGACATTTGAAAGCTTACTTTTTCACTCTGGCTTTTGATCATCTATGAGTGCTGTGTTAATGATGTGATAGGATTTTAGTAGTATTTACTAGTGGCAAGGTCCAGAATTTAAATGTCTTGAAGATTGTTTTATTTTATTTCTTGTACAGCACTGTGGTCAACTTTTGTTGTATTAATATGTGCTTTATAAATAAATTGAACATTGAACATTGAACATAGTGGACTAGAGTCTGGTAGGACCAGGCTAGTGGACCAGAGTCTGGTAGGACCAGGTTAGCTTTCTCCTGTTTAATTTCGAAACTTTTGTCCTTTTTTCAAACACATTTTTCTCTTTCCATGTTTTTGTCCTTTTTTTCTTCTTCTTTTGTAACCGTTCTCCAACGGTCTTCATCATTCTGAAACCACAACGCAACAAATGTTTTCACTCCTGCCACCTAAAGACAGGCAAAAACTGTCTGATGTTACAAATTTCTGAAGTTACATAACATAGGTAGGGTCGCTCCATGGATTTGCGGGTCCACTCGGAGAGGCTGAGGGGAAATGACACAAAGCAGAAGTTATTGGCTTTTGAGGAAACATTCGGGGCTGGAGCCTGCGGCCGCTGTGTGTCGTTAAGAGTTTGTCTAACGTGGGCCCTTTCACGTGTGCAGCCTTAATCCAGCGTGCGTGTGTTTTGTGGGTCTGCAGGGGGGCTAAGCCCCTATTCAGACCCCACTATTAACCCCCTGCCTTCCTTTCTCTTTTCCTCTAGCCCTTATTTCCTTCCCTCTTTCATCACCGGAGCTTTCCCCTCCGTTCTCCCCCCCCCTCTGTGACGCCCTCCAGTCGTCCCTCTCCCCAGTTACCTTGCCCTCCTACCGACTCCGTCCCTCCTGTTACCCCATTCTTCCCATTCTTTGGTGATTGTTCCACCAGGCAGACAGGAGAGACAGACAGGAATGCTTACCTTTTTAAAGCCCCTCACAGTGAAGCTCCGCAGACACGAGAAACAATAGCTATGTTTCCATCCACACGTTTTTATCCGAATTAAATGATGGAAACAGTTAAATTCGATAGAATTTCATAAATATCGACTCAAATGAAATACGTTCGGTCTCATCGGATTTTCTCTTGATCGATATACGGCTTATGCGATAAACGCTGATGGAAACGTTATTTGCTGAATAAATTAATGAATTGCGATTAAGTTTTAGTTCATTTCCGCCCAGTATTTCCGCTCTGTTTGCACACATGACAGGTGTCAACAAAGACAGATGTTAGCGGACGAGCGAGGAGACGAGAGACTTTTTGAATTTAATTTACGAGCAAAATATAACGTCTACTTTGGATGGCAAAATCTAAGAAATGCCAAAATTTATCAGGAACTCGCGAAGGAAATGACCAACAACGGTTACGACAAGCTGTGGGACGTCCTGCGGAGTAAATGGAAGGAGCTCAAACAGCGATACACGTCCCAAAAAGAGAGTTGTCTCGTAGCGGTGCCGGAGGGAAAATAAAAGGCAAGTTCCTTTTTGATGAGATGGATCAGATCCTCGGTTAAAGGCCCATCGTAGCTTCCTCGGCTTCTAATATTAACAACTACTTCTTCTGTCTAGCAAAACTTTGTTTGCAAAAGTTTGCTTGAATCTTGTGCGATTCAGTGCGAAAATGAATGGAAACACCTTTAAAATGTCTCAAATCAATTTGATATACCAATTTAATCGCAAAACATAATGTGACGTCATTACGCAGAGGTTTTTATTCGCTTTGAAGCTGTTGGATGGAAACACACTTTCACCAGCTTTATTCGCATGAGTTTTTTTACCGAACTTCAGATAATTCGATTGACAAGTGGATGGAAACTTGGCTTATGAGACTAACACAAACGGTGACGGGGCAGGGAGGTAAAGACTAGAGCTGCAGAGATGCATCATTCAATCGTTTAGCTGTCAACTCTTTTGGTACGCATCTCTCAAGCTAAAACAGAAAAATGCATTGACAACGGTAATGTAAGGTCCGTGGCAGTATCACAGGTACTCAACAAAAAAAGTCTGTCCGATTTGTATAACAAGCAGTGGTTAAATAAGCCCAGTCCATTCTGTCTGACAGCACCCACCCCATGCACCTACAGTTTCAGACCCAGCCTTCTGGTTCCCGCTTCACCTACCCATTAGTCTAAACCAGAGGTCTTAAACGTTTTTAAGCCAAGGACCCTTTAACTGAAAGAGAGACGGAGCAGGGACCCCCTACTACATATGTTGTGTAAAATTTAAATTTGCACGATAAACTGGGCCTGCAATAACGTGCGGCCTTAAGCCTTTATAATTTTTTAATGATGTTTTAATGTTAAACATACATGTGGCACAGTGAATCCTTAGGATGAACTGGATCTGTGGATGGCCTAAGAGCAGTCTTGTTTAAAGTACTTGAAAGCAATACTTGAGTAAAGGTATCTTACCAGAAAATGACTTTGGTAGAAGTTAAAGTCTCTTTTTAGAATATTACTTGAGTAAAAAAAAAAAAAGTATCTGATCTTTACTGTACTTAAGTATCAAAAGTCATTTTCTGATATTAAATGTACTTAAGTATTAGAAGACACAAAAAAAACTTTGATTATGAACTTTATGGCCAAAGGTGTGTAACGTTATCTTCATCACCACTGTCGTCGGGGTGGTCATCGTCTGTTACCATGGCGGCAGAGCCTGCACCAGGTGCTTCCATGACACCATCAGTCATTATGCTTCCTCCTCTTCTTCTTTAGTTTTGACCTATGTTTTTTTTTTTTTTTGCTGCTTGGCAACAAGGTCACCAACTGGAATGGAGCGTGCATTATCTTTTCAATTTAGGAGCAATGATTCGCCAAACCGACTTTTTTCCAGAGTTTTTATTCAGATTTTTATTTTGTAGTAACGAGTAACTAAGATGCTTTAGGGAAATGTAGTGGAGTAAAAGTATACATTTTATTTAGGAAATGTTGTGTAGTAAAAGTAAAAGTTTCTGGAAATATTAATAATGAAGTAAAGTACAGATACGTGAAAATTCTACTTAAGTTCAGTAGTTACATTACAACACTGCCTAAGTGACTACCTTACCTATAGGCCAGTAAGCAGCGGGGAGTTATATTTGCTAATATTATGATGGACTCATGTTATGACTTTTTACTTTTTGAAAAAAACTTTAAAAAATTAACAATAATTTGGAGGCCCTCCTGCTTTGACTCCCCCCTAGGGGTCCCGGACCCCCTGTTGAAAATCCCTGGTCCAAACCAACCGATATCAACGCTCATTCATACCAGGGGTGGGAATCTTCACTGGTGTCACGATTCCATTCAATTATGATTATCCCTTCAACGATTCGATCCGATACAAAAATTCAATCGATCGATTCAAAATTACAATGCATCACGATGCATCGCCTCCTCAGTGTTATTATATATTGCCACTCATGGTTTTCATCAACTATTTCAAGCAATCAGATATATATATATCTATATCTCCCATTTCTTTTGTATCTGCTCTTTAAAAAGAAAAACTTCCTGAATGTAGCGGAGTCTGATCACAGTCTCGCTTTGTCAGACCATCCACAACGCTGCTGAGTGGAGGAGGGTCTGGCTAGTCCACACAGCATTCCAGGATGGGAGAAACACGTGCTCTGGTTTATTGGTATTTCTTTAAACCAATCACAATCATCTGTGGCGGCGCTAAGCACTGAGCAGAGCAATGGCGCCTCTGCAAAATAGCCTCGGGAAGGAACTTGTTTTGGTGGAACGTGTACGTTCAAAAGTAGTTTTAGTCGTGCGAGAGAAAACTCCGATTGGACAGATAGTCTAGCTAGCTGTCTGGATTTACCCTGCAGAGATCTGAGGAGCAGTTAACCATAGTCCTCAGAAATCCACCGGAGTTTAGAACGCCAACACAAAGAAAGAGGAAGGTAACAGACATCGGCGAAAAGACATGCATCCGGTGGAATTTCCTTCGTTCTGGAGCAATCCCAGAAGTGGAATGTCGTGGATATAGACTAGATCACATCAGACAGCAGACAAAAGGCAAGAAAAGAAAGAAAGAAAAAAAAAAACAGCGACCAGAAATTCAACAAGCAACATCAGTAGGCTATAATTGATTGTGGTCTGTCACTACCATCGATGCAGAATCGTCCGCGACCGCATCGCCATGCAACAATTCATTTCAAAAAACCCCAGCCCTCTCACTGCTTAACTCAAATAAGATAAGGTAATATCAGCTTGACCACCAACCACGCTTGATAAATATGGCTTTTTTAATTAAGTTCATTAAGTTTTTTTTTGGGTGCTATTTATTGTTCTATATTGTATGTTGTATTGTTCTTGTGTAGTTGTCACTGCTGCGAAGCCAATTGCCCAATTGACATATAAAGTTCTACTTGAATACTATTTTGATAATCGATGAGTCATTTTTGATTTTTGAGTCCAGCTTCTTAACCCTTGTGTGGTCTTCGGGTCAAATTTGACCCGATGTCTAAATGTCTATATCAGAAATATGGGTTTCTTTTTAACTACCTAATTTTGATTACCCCAAAATAACATGGATCATTCCATACAACGCGCTTCGCAAGTACAACAAAAATCTATACTTTCATTGAATTTTGTGTGTTTTGTTCAATTTTTTAGCATTTGAAATAAATTGAAAATTTTCGAATAAGTATCTCGACTCAATGTTGACATACTGTATGCCATTCTGTGATTATCCTTCCTTTAATAATAGTCTAAAAAAATTCATAATTTCTGCTTTTTAACTCAATAATTAGGTATAATTTCCTACAAATAAAAATAAATAAGTGTAAATCTAGTAATGAGTTTGTGTTAGTGGTGTTTATACATGGTAGTAAAAAGAAGCGTTAAACGTCAAAAAAGTGCCAACAACATTGAAAAAAGCGCCAAAAGAGACAAAACCGACGCATGGTCAAATGGAAGACAACACACGGGTTAAATGTGAATATTTTCTAGTCTCTTCTCTCCTCTGTGAAAGTAAACTCAATATATTTGAGTTGTGGACAAAAAACGAGACATTTGAGGATGCGACACATTTCACCATTTTCTTACATTTCATAGACCCCAACAATTCATCGAGATAAGAATCGACTACGAAAATAATTGTTAGGAAATATTATTAGGGAGTAGGTTTTTTATTGCTTTACACATTATTTGCGCCGTTTGAAAAATGAACCAGTTCAGTGGTGTGTGTATTACACTATCTGCTAGATTTACATGTAATAACGGTGAGGATTACTCTTGTTATTTTAACATTAACCTGTGGGCCTCTTTTATCAGTCCAAAGCATGTGGATGTCCGTGCGTCCCTCAGGCACCTTGAATCATGAGCCTTTCCTTTTCCTGCTGCCTCCATCCTGTCTCCTTGTCTTTATTACCACTCCCTGTCACTCATCCTTCCTGAACACACGCCGTGTTACTCACAAAACAACACACACCGCACCAATTGTCTCGCTAATAAAGCTCACAAAGCTGCACGTATGAGCTGGTCTCAGGTGGTTTTTCCCTTCCCTAAGCTGTAAATACCTAGTGTCATTGTTTGGCCATTATGGCGTGAAAGTAAAGCAGTATTCATACTATTTGGGGGAGGGGAACTTCCCAAAATGGGCATCGAAATGTTATGCTGAAGCTTTTGGTGAATGATTATTATTTGTATGCAGAGGCCAAAATTTCTAACTGCACAGTAAGACTTTTTTCCTCTATTAATTGGTGTCTCTCTCTCTCTCTTTCAGTTTTGTTCCCATTGTCTCCCATTTTTTTTCAATGTCAATTTCATTTGGCTTCATTGCCATGACAAAATCAATACATATGTGTTGCCAAAGCATAGGCAAAAACCAACTTTCTCCCTCCCATACATTCTCACTCCCAGCGTGAAAAAAAACAAAAATGCTTGGTCAGTTTTTTTTTTGCTGCTCTGGATCGGGACCGATTTGGCGTCATTTGTCAACGTGCTGGGTAAAACCGCTTAGTTCGGTTCAGGAAAAGGTCGTGGGTGAAAAAAGGGGTGATTTTTGCGTCGGTTTTCTGACGCTGAGAGCCACTGACCAAGAGTCAGTATTTTACGAGTTGGGAGTGAGAACGGGTTGCTCCCTCCCCCACTTTCTCTCTCTCTCTCTCACTCTCTCTCTTTTTCTTTCTCTCTCCCAACGTTGCCCATGGCTCGAACACGCTCATCATCACAGCTGTACCGTCTCAACTGACCAGATCATTGAAATACAACTCATCTGTAACCACGATAAATCCATCCAATAGTTGTAGAGATGCTTCAGTATTTTTTTTTTTAAATACTTTTATTGCAATTCCTTCACTTAATTAACAATCCATTACCGTACAAAGCAGTACCATTATCATGTATCATATTTTTTCGGTTGTTGATATGTTTCAGTCTTGGCCAAAATGGCCGACCGATGTTGCCATCCGTTATTAAAGCTACATGGGGCCTACAGTGTAGATTGGAAACATTTTTAAATCAGTCTCCACACTGTTAATCAAACAGAGATCTTTTAAATTGTGTATTTTTCCACACGAGCAACAGTAATGCTTAGGAAAGAAAAACTTTTTAAGATTCAAGAAATTGGATCACTGAAGACAAAAGAAGTTGGCCAGTTTGGTAGGCATATCAAGCTGTGTGTGTATGTGTGTGTGTGTGTGTGTGTGTGTGTGTGTGTGAGTTCTTTGCTGAAGCTATTATTCGAGCCCTCTAAAAGCACAATAGATACAGCACCCTTCCTGATAAAAGATAGGGACCTGTTTCATCAGTGCTACATGGTAAACAGCAGGACTTCTTCTCCAGACTCTATAGATGTTGGCTTGTTTACGATGCCCTTTTACCCTGTTTTCTGACAGGACATAAAACACATAATTCTATTTGGCTGATTGTATGCAAATGCAATCGACAGAGGCGAACTGAGAGAGATGTAACTTCAGTGTAGGCAGCACTAAGTGAGGTGGAGAGGAGTCAGACCGACAGCAGGATGTTTTCCTGGCCCTTTTAACATTTGTCCCCCCCCACGGCTTTTAACAGCAGCTACAATGCTCATTGTGTGTTTTTTAACAAAATAACTCAACCAGTGACATCTGACCGAAACTCTGCTAAAAGCTCAGTTCACAATGGTGGTGCTGCCAAGCCTGAGATTTAAATCTTTAATTCAATCTCTTACTCTGAATCTGTCAAAAAAGTTTTAATAGTAACGATAAACTTCTTCGTTGATATGAAGCTTAATTTGAACTGGAACTCTTAATCCTTGTGTCGTCCTCGGGTCAAATTTGACTTCAATTTCAACGTGTCTATATCAGAAATATGCTTTTCTTTCAACCAAACGGCCAGAAAATAACATGTTCCGCCAAACGCTGAAATAAAAATGAATGATCACTACTTTCACTGAATTGTGGGCGTTCATTTTCTGCATTCTGGTGGATTTTTATGCAACAATTTACGGTGCAAATGTCATTATGTATGTAAAAGACATTATAATATTTTTGTAAATGTTTTTTTTGGGGAGGGGGGTGCACTGGTCAGTTTTGATTATTAGGAGGGTTGTATGCCCCCCATCACCCCTGTAAATTACACCTATGGGGAGGCCGTGTTCGCACGGTCAAATAAGTCCCCCGCCGCTGGAAATCTTTGAAAAGAAATCCTATTTTGCAGGGCTGCATGTTAACAGGAATATTAGTGGAATATTCACTTTCATTAGCCGTTATTATCTTTTATCCAAATAAGGGCAAACACCAGAATATTAGGTGCATGTAAACGTAGTCATTGAAAACTATCATATAGACCGATAACCACGAAATGTCAATTTGGTCTATTGGTGAGAACATGCGGATCATATACAGTTTCAAAACATAAACATTTTCATGAAAATCTTTTTAAGTCAGCAGGAAAGCTCTAGCTTTGTAGCCAATGGCTCCTAAACTGTGGAATGAGCTACCATTCATAATCCACGTCACTATTTTCTTATAGACATCAACTAAAACACCTTTTTGAGCCGGCTTTTAATTGCATTTCATTTAGTTTTATTGCTGTCTGTTTCGGTTTTGCCTAAACACTTTGTAACTTTGTTCAGAAAAGTTAATATTCTGTGGGTATTCATATTATCAAGATAATATGAGCAATCCCGCCATTTTTGGCTCAACCAACCAATTTTTTCCATTTGAAAGCAAAAATATATGCAGTTTCTCTCTGTTTAAGCAGTGTACTGATTAGAAAGGTATTTATTTCACTACAACAATGGAGAGCTCAACAATCCTACTTCATTCAAACACGTGTGTGTGTGTGTGTGTTGGTGGGTGGGTGAGATAAAATAAGAAGTACATGAAATGTGAAAGATGTGTTGCTAGACTGTGGTGGGTTGCCAGGGAGCTGAGAACAGAGGAAAAAGTAAGAAAACACGCCTAGTTTCTTTTTCTCGATTTTCTAAATTTCAACTCTTCAGGAGCTGATCCTCTAGTCTGACCTACGATTTCTTAAACACCTAAAAAATGTTGAGTGGTCTGACCCGGCGGAGATCAATGATATCCATTACATTTATTAAAATGAATCTGGCTGAGGATCAGGGCGGCAACTAATTCATTGTGGATTAATCTGTTCTGATCACTGGATTACATGTTTGGTGTATAAAATGTCAGAAAATGTTGAAAAAAATGGTGTTTCCTGGTCATTTCAAAGAGGGATTTGTGGAGTTTCCTGGTGGACTGAAAGCTTTACTCGTTGCTAAAGTTGCTATATAAACTGCTGCTAACTGTTGCTGCCATCAGCTAGTTAGCTTAGGGACCGTTTGGGATTTATGGAATGGACTACCTTTCACCCAGGAGACTGTGTGTCACTGAAATGTACATTTTGTAACCCAGCCCACCATCTTTTCCTAAACCTAACTGTCCTGTTCTTGTGTCAATTAAACATACGTCCCGACCCAGAGCGCCAAAAAGTGATGCCAGGAGTCCCGACCAAACACGTCTAAAAATAACTCCCAAGGGCTAGGCGTTAAAAGAGACTTTTTGTGTCAGTTACAAACGCCAAAGGCACCTGACCAAGCGCCACTTTCTGATGCGCTGGGAGTGAGAATGTGTTGGCTGTCCATATTTACAACAGCAGTGTAAAAGTGAATTAAACTCTGACACCGTAGGGGCACCAAAAAATACCAATGTCACACAATGTTGCTTTAATGTTCACAGTTGATGTTTCATTTCTTTGTTATATTACAAAATGATGCTTGGAATTTTGGTTCACACAGGTGCCTCACTGCAAACATTCACTGGAGAGGCTTGACACAAACAGGGAACTTTGTCTATAGTTGCTTAACTACAGTTCATGCATCCTAGAAAATGTATGTGTTGTCCATCACTGTATCTACTCGGTCAGGTGCTGGGATTTCTGTTTTAGAGCGAACACTACATATTGGGAACAACATACGTGATACTCCATTTTCAAAACTCCTTTCTGTTAGTGCCTTCAAGGACACCCCAACACCTGGGCTTTCAGAGGCGGCTGACAAAAAAATAATCTTTCCTGCACAAAGCTGCTAGATTGACATGAACCTTTTCATACTGTCCTTTCACAACACGTTTGATTGTCGTATCTCTTCTGTGTTAGATTTGCTGACATCACAGATCATTGAATGCAATGCTTTTGCTGTCTAACCGTCAAATTGTGGACGTCAGAGCTGTTGGTGTCATTTTTTCATTTTCTTATTAGCTACTGATCACAGCTTAAGTAAGACGCCTGGTTCCCACTGAGGGCATGGCAAATGAACCCGAGCCTTTCACAGCAACTTCAGAGGTTGTTCAATAAACCAATGTCTTCATACAAGATTTATAGTCAAATCTGCGCAGAATGCCCACCCAAAGTATGATTTATAGTCAATGTTTTACTGGACTTATGAGAGGCTTCACTTTTACTGGCTTTAACCTTTACTGGCAAGTGAGAAGCAAAGTTAAGAAAGTTCCCAGATAGCACGTTACTGTCACATGAATCATGTTGACGAACTGTGGAACATTTGTCATAGGGTTTTGAATGAGTCCCTCGGAACAACGGACTTTGCACTTCCATTCAGGGCCGGTTTTAGCCTGCTATATTAGGGTGGGCTGCTAGAAATAATAAGTGGGTAACTTGGGCGCAATAACCCAGAGACTGGCTAGGCGAACTAGTAGCCCAAAGGTTTCCAGTTGCAATCCCTGGTCAGATGCAACAAAAAGCAGGTTAAAATGGCTGCACATATTAATTGGGGGTTGTGGGGGTCATTTCCCACATTCTGGTGGGGTGTGTCTGCCCTCCTGGAGCCGCAGACACACCAGCAACTTCTTCTCTGCTGTAGCTGCTGATATTGCTCCTTTCTTTGGTTCCATACTCACAAGGTCTTTATCTGGATTTACTCTTTGGTTTTAAGTCACATCCGTGGTGAAGTTTGTTCCCATCAGTCACTTGGACACAAAAAACATAGAAAAATAGGGTCCAGGTTGAAAAAACCCTTTAACTCCCCCCCCCCATATTAATGTTCAATATGTTTGTTTGTTTATGTATGTATGCACCAACCACCAAGGCAAATTCCTTATAAGTGTAACTTACTTTGGCAATAAAAGCTGATCCTGATTCTTATCTGATTGGGCTGTGGGGCTGTCCAAGACAAGGTTGGGAACCACTGATCTATTTGATACTCAGGTGTGTGTTTAGTCCTCTTGTTGGTAAAAACCCAACTGGTGTTTTGTATCTGCGGCTGTGAGCATCGACTCCTCCCTCCGTCATCTGACCAGCTAATCCCCACGGATTCATTAGCAGCTCGCCTCCTGACTCTGAAATGTCACGCAGAGAACAGACATACCGGAGGGAAGAAATGAGAGCAGATAGAGAGACAAAGGAGGAAAAAGTACTGGAAGTAGAGCTGGAAGAATCCTATCCATCTTTAATTAACTATTTCCAACATAACACATAGATAATAGGGCAGATTAATTATAGTCTTCCCATCTCTCTGTTTAATTAATTCAGCGACACATACCGCACAGTTTGACTCTGGCCTGAACCCAAATCTGTTGGAGGCAAAATCCAACATGAAGGACCTCATACCAGTGTTTGTGCAGATGTACACACGTTAACTACAAATCGCTTTTACATTGCGTAAGTCCAATTGCCTAGGCATTCGACACAATTTTATTTTAAATTTTTGAATGTGGCAATCCAGTGAAGACTGATTTTTGATGAATTACAATTGACAACAATATAAACAGAGGCATTTTTAGTTTCTTATTTCAAGCAAGTTTTGAGTTTCAACAGCTTCATTTTTCATGCCTGAATGTAATGAGGGGAAAGCAACGGTAGTCTGAAAGCAACAACAACAAAAAACCATTCAATGATGTCAAATGCTAACACTGAAAACGGTCTACAGTATTGTGCAAGCAATCTAAATTCCTCTTACATCTCCTTGATATGAGCCTTGATATCTCTAGCTTTGTATGTAAATACTCAAACATTTCAGCGAATGGCTGCGTGAAGAGGGAGGTTGCCGGATGGGTCAAACAACAAAGGACTTTTACCCACGTGTCACTGAAACATACACTCTGTAACCCCACCCGCGATCTTTTCCTAAACCTAAGTGGTTTCACCCTGCATGCTGAAAAATGACGCCAAATCGGTCCTGACCCAGAGCATCAAAGAGTGACATCAAGAGTCCCGACAAAGCACGTGGAAAATAAAGGAGACTTTTTGCATCAGTAACAAACGGCAGAGGCACCTGACCAGACGAGCGAGAATGTGCTTTGCAAATAGCTTACCTGTTTGAATATATGCAATGAAATAAGTTGCTTCTGGTGGAACTTATAGCCAGGACACACTAGCCAGACGGCCGACCGTCAACAGAAAAGCCAGTCAAAATGATCGGTCTCCCCGTGTTGGTCCAAAAAGTGCCACAGAACACACCAAAGAGACGAGACGTAATACGCCTCCATAACAGCAGGCGGCGCTAATCTGTATTGTTGCCCAAAAAATGAAAATCGGCAGCTGATTGGATGAACGCGTCTGTCAGTACCCGATCCGTTCCACCGGCACGATCCGTTCTGCGCATGTGCAAGATGACACGTATGCCATGACATATGTGCAGATGATAATACTGTTTTACGACCTACCCAATCTATTCCACGCTAGCTCCACCGGGATAGCTAACAGCTAATTCGGCTAACCGCTAGCCGACAGCCTACAGTCTAAAATAACGCATGCGCAGAACGGATCGTGCAGGCACAACGGACAGCTAGATTCAGTCTAAAATAACGTTAAGTCAAACATAATGGGAAAAGCAGGCTACAGCTAAATTAAGACTTTACAGTTATAACAATAAAGACAAGTATTGAGTGATTTTATTTTAAATGAGCACAAGTAGAACTGACGTAACAGCTGTTATATATGTTAACGTTTATTTTCAAGTTTTATTTTGAGGGTCTTTTAAAGTTTACATGCTGTCTCAGCTAGCGGTCCGCCGAATTAGCTATTAGCTAAACTAACGTTAGCTGGAGGCTAGCGTGGGAACAGATTGGGTAGTGTCGTAAATCCTTGTACCAAAGCGCGTGCGTGAACATCTTGCGCATGCGCAGAACGGATTGTGCAGGTGGAACGGATCGGGTACTGACAGCGTCACATGGGTTTGTTTTCTCCAGAAATTCAAAGCCAGACTGTCATGGCGGCTTGTTCAGAACACGATCTCATATCGTACTAAAATAGTTCACTGAAACGTGTTTCTGGAAACATTTTAAGCGAGAAATAGGCCGTGCAGTTTCTGAATCTGTCTTCATTTCAGATCAACAAAGGTCAGTTGAAAAGATTTTCGTCTGATTTTGAGAGACTCTAATCACGCTCATCCTGCTCGCCATTTCCGGGTGAGTCCCGACTGCCCTGCTGGCAACTGAACATGTCAGTTCGGCAAAAATGAACACCGACAGCCCCCCAGACTGACGACGGCACGGGACACACCGAACAGACTCGAGTCACTGACCAACGGCCGATTTTCTGGCCCCGTGTGTCCCGGGCTTTAGTCTCAGCACATGAATTTATCAGCCGCCCTATACAACTCTCATCGTTTCACTCTGTGCTTTGAGAAAAAAGAGACAAACGCTGGTTTGAATACAAACTTGCTTTGAGGGAGCTCCACAAGTCCTCATTACGTTCCCGGCTGAGGCAGACATTCATGTGATACAGCGTGATTGTGTCAGACAGCGGGGCTGGTGCAGTAATTGTGACGCTGCGTGGTTTCCCAGCTGCTGATGGCTGCAGCCTCCTGACGGGATGGCAAACGTCAGAAGAGATGGCGACAGCAAATGATCCCTCACAGAGCTGGGGTTGAAACCGTGATCTTTCGCTCTGTCTCCCCATTTTACACTTCTCCTCATTCTCTTCCTCCCAACAATCTCCCACTACATGTTAAAGAAGCTCATTCAGTTGACATTTTGAAATGTAGATTGAAAACCCACCTCTACTCATTTCACTATAGACAACCATAACACACCATCCTTTCTGCGTCCTTCACAGCAAACCTTTTTTTTTTTGGACTTATTGTCTTGTGTTGCTGGTTTTGTATTGTTTATTATTACTGCTTAAATGCTGTTCAATGGTTTTGTAGCTGTCCGTGTATTTCTGTGTTCCTTTAATTGTAAATTGCACGGAGACCATGTCTAATACTGATTTTACATTTTAAATACATTTGATTGACTGATGATTGACCAATGTAGGTCAGTGTGACTGTCTGCCATCCATCCAGCCATCCATCCATCTATCCTGCAGAGGAACACTGCTCCTGTCCATCACCTACTGATTGGTTTGGCTTTGTCACAGCATCTGCCAATCACTTTGCCTGCATCTACCTACTAACCTGTCTGTCTGTCACTCAATCTGTACATGTGTGAATGAGTTAGGCTGAGACATTCAATGGATCTTTACTCTAAAACCAGATAAGGTGGACTGTGTGACTTCTTTTTTGTCATTTTGGGGGAATTTCTAACAGACACTCTTTAATATTATTTGCATTGGCTGGTGAAGAAACTAATTAATTACCTAAATTGACACAGTTCGTGTGGAAATAGTAGCTGCTGTTTAAGTTGCAAAAATTGCAAAAAAACAGATCTGCAATGTCAAGAATGTCAAATAATGGCTGCAGAAATACAGCTGATCCTCTTCAGAATAGATTTCATATTGCTGTATAATAGGAGACTGTGAGCCTGGTACAGGGCAACTTTGTTCAGAAAAGTTATTATTCTATTAATATTCATATTATCAAAATAATATGAGCAATCCTGCCATGTGAAGCTCACCTAGCCAATGTCTATTTGAACGCAACATATAGTTTCTCTGTTTTAACAGTGCATTGATTAGAAAGGTTCTACCTTATCATATTCATCGATCACAAGAATGGAGAGCTCACAAATCCAACTTTATTCAAACATGTTTGTGTGTGTGTGTGTGTGTGTGTGTGTGTGTGTGTGTGTGTGTGTGTGTGGATGTCCTTGACTTATCTTGGCTGTTGTTGGCAAAATCTGTGTTGCCTATTGCTCATCAGGAACCATCTGTGGTGATAACAGATTTACTGTGGAACACGGTTTGCTCTCTCAGTGACTCTGCCCCTCCAAGGTCTCTCCCATTATTTTAATTTCAAGTTTTTGTAGAGAGTTTTCACACTTTTAGGATTTTTGTGGTAGCATGTAATAGGGCTGGGCGATATGGAGAAAATCAGATATCACGATATTCTTGACCAAATACCTCGATATCGATATTGCGGCGATATTCTAGGGTTGACAATTGGTGCTTTAACAATTGGTGCTTTAACAAAATATCTTCACTCTTAGATTTTAGATAAATAATCATCAGTAATGTGGACATAATGTCTACGTGGGGAAAAGGCAAATAATAGAACAGCTAGAACAGTCTAGTAAGTTCAGAAAAGTACATCACTTTACTGTAATGCAGCCTTTAAAACCAGGAAAAGACAACACTTATGTCATATCACGATATTTTACGATATCCAACATCTAAGACAATATCTAGTCTCATATCACGATATTGATATAATATCGATATATTGCCCAGCCCTAGCATGTAAGGCAAGTCACTTGGGGCACACTTAATGTAGAGTTTTAAAACATGCTGATTATTTGCAAACACCATTTTTCTATTTCAATTTTAATGTGAACAAGACTAAGAGTAGTAGCAGTAACTTTGTCCATCCATCCATTTTCTCTAACTTTTCTGGGTCCGGGCCACGGTAGCAGCAGGCTAAGCAATGTCGCCCTGATGTTCCTCTACCCAGCCACGTTCTCCAGCTCCTCCTGGGACATCACAGGATGTCCCCAGGCATCCTGGGTATCCTGTGTCTGCCAAGGAGTCTCCATGCAGTTGGACATGCATGAATAACCAACTGCATGACTCTATCCCTTATTTTCCACCTTCCGCCAGTTTGTGGACCTGCCCGACAAAATCCCCATATCGGAGGCAAATCGGCGTTGGCTTGGAGTTAGCATGCACACGCTCGAGAGTGATGTGTAAACTGTTCGAAAGCATGAGACTCTTGCCGTGCCTTGCAGACATAATCCAGATATCTGAGCACAAGACAAGGGCTGAAAGGAAACCAGCGGGATGTGTTGCATTTGCAACATGGACCAAAGTTGTTGGTGTTTGGTGTTTTTTGCCCCCAACGTCTCCTTCCAGGCAGCGCGGCAATGGTTATGTTTAGGGTTAGGGTTAGCTGCCTGGAAGGTGCCGGTGGAGGCAAAAAACACCATCAAGCAAAGTTGTTGTAGAGAAAACAGGCTATAAATATTAGCAACAAATGGAAAGAGGATATTTTGTGAACATGTGCACCAACGACAACACCGCCTAAGCATTCTTTTTATTTTTCTTACTTGTTTCATCTCTGCAAATCAGCCACCACCAACCTGTCAGACTTGTTTATAGCAGACATCCAAAAATGATTGCGTATGTTATTACGTCATGTCCCGTGACACTTCTTGCGTGTGACTAGACTGGACTCATGGATTCCTCCTCAAATAAGATCTAGAAGTGTGTTAAATTACAACAAAAAAGCCCATCCAACCAACCAACCATGCAACCATCCAACCAATCAACCAACCAACCATGCAACCATCCAACCAACCAACCAACCATCCATCCATCCATCCATCCATCCATCCATCCATCCATCCATCCATCCATCCATCCAACCATCCAACCATCCAACCAACCAATCATGCAACCAACCATCCAACCATCCAACCATCCAACCAACCAACCAACCAACCAACCAACCAACCAACCAACCAACCAACCAACCAACCAACCAACCAACCAACCAACCAACCTTCAGATCCAGATTTATTTATTGTCACAGTTCCTTGGGTACTTATATACATACTGTATAGAAAAATGAAAAACAATCATACAGAAGTACATAAGAATACGTAGACTAAAATGTATAAAATAAAACAGATATAAAACATTTAAAAACAGTTCAAACTGTTAATGGTACATGCATTAAAGTGCTGTAGTATGTTAAAAATGTTGAAATGTTAGCAGCGCAGTGTATTAAAGTGTTATGGTGCCCATGAAGGATTTGCAATACAGAAAATTGTCTAGTTAAGTTTATTTGGAACATGTTAAAAATAAAAAAGGTTAAATAAGAACATGTGTATTTCAGTACAGGCAAGAAAGCCAACAAAAACAAAATCCTCAGCAAATACAACTTTTAAAAATGATTGTAAATGATTCAAATAAGGATTCCCATTTGGAAAAACGAGTAGAAAGAAGTTAAAAAAGGTTTCTGGTCCTAACCCCTTTTCCTGTTTTCGTACTTAATAGTTATATACAAAACTATTTAATTCTTCACTTATTTATACATGTATACATACGCATAACATGCATATATACATACTTACACGCACATACACACATTTCATCGGTCATAAATATGTAAGTAAAGCGGTGATGTGCATTTAGAACAGTCCTTTTAGTTCCGATTAAGGCCTGGGGATGGGCCTGGGGATGGGGGGCATTAGTAGGGGGCACAGTCTACCTACTGTTTATAGTTCTAAGACTGATTTGAACATTCATGAAATACATATTCTTGCTTTAGTAGAAGGAGAGTTTTTTTGTCTATCTATATTCTCTCCCCCATCTCCTCCAAATTTTGCAGTAAGGCTTTAACTTGACACCCAGCACCTTACTGATCGGCTGTCGCTGCCAGCCTTCACAATTTTCCCAGCTCCCATTTGCCTAAAGGCACAGATCATGTTTGCTGATGTTCTTGTTCATCCGCCCAAGGCGGCAGAATAATACATGAGTTACAGAGGTCCAAATCTCCTCTAACAGCTTATTTAGTAGTCCCAGAAGTGGCTCAACATTTCCAGCACGTGGAGCTCAGTTCCACCTCCATCTCCATTTCCCTCTGCTTTGCAAGAAAGCTCCCAAGCTGCTTCCAGGTCGATCTGCTGGCAGGGAAACAGAGGGCATGATTGGTGGTTGGTGGTGAGAAAGGTTAAGCACTTTCTGTGGGACCGCCAGGTGTTGGCAGCATTGACCTCACCAATTCTCTTTCAAATGTGGCCCATTTAACAATAAAGATGAATCCCGGAAGTAGATTTAGTAACAAAAAAGAACATTTAATCAATTGAAATGCTCTATCAGACAAATCCAGGATATACATTATCAAAGATATGGCTTGTTGCTTTTTTTCCTTTCTCCAACCTCGTTCACTCATTTTACAGTATTTAAAAAATGTCAACCCATGTTTACACCAAACCACAGACCCATATACGTAGTTAGGCTATAAGATGGATACAAAACTGCAATAACATTTGAAAGCCAAGAGAGCAAGCGTTTCTCCAAAGGATAGAAGGGTTCGAGGTGTGCCTTAGTCAAAGCACATGTCTTGTGGCGAGGACAGAGGAGTGTCTCTGAATGGTTGTTTGACAACAACAAAAAAAGCGGGGATTCCTGGCTGTTAGCTCATCCTGGCATGATGCTGGTCTTGAATTCTGATTAAAGCCATGAGACTAGACAATGTCAGCCCAAAACAGCCTGATCCAAAAGACACGCATCTTCATCATCATCATCAGGCAAAAGAATTGGACCTTTTATCCTGTCTGGTGTGTCATTGTCGAAAACCATCAATTCTACATCTTGAATGACTCATGAGGCCCTGATGTAAAAAAGACTAGCATGTCCAAATTGTTTGTCACTTTTCTTACCAAGATTGACAATGTGCTCCATGATGCTTTGGTCGTCACTGTCCGTATTGATGATGCTCTAGGCATTGTTATCCCTGCTAAGTAACACAACAAAAAATGTTACTGATCACAACCTACATGGCTGTGTTAGTAAATGGAAAAGTGCTGGATATAAAAGACTGTCTAGACCAAGACGATTGGTTCAAACCTTTAGCCTTTTATAAGGGACTTCTGATTCCACTGATCAACTGTGACTCCATTTTACTTTCCGCTACTAAATAAACAATCACACAGTACATTTGAAAGGAACAAGCTGGTATTATCTATTATGTATTACGTATAACCAGAAACACATCCTGACAAAATAGCCGAAAGAAGCCAGACATGATTCAGGCTACTGTGTAGGAGAAAGAAAGAGGGGAGGCCGGGGTGGGGGGGGTCGAAATGACTATTCATGCATCACAAATCATCTTTTTCCAGGCCTCACACAGTCAAACAGTCACAGGTAATAATGCAAATATGCTTTTCCCCGGCTTCTGTGAAAAAGCAGAGTCTCTCCAAATGCGTGTATGCGAGTTAGTTCAGACTCAGCACAGGACAAGAATGGGAAACTGCTGATGCAGTCTAGGGCTTCCGCTCAGGAGACTAAAATTAGAATGAGTTTTTAAAGGAAGTTTGCAAAAATGAAACAGCTGGTATCTGGGTTCTTATGCAAAAATGCAGCTGTTTGTTAATCTGTTTACCACAAAAAGGTGCAGTATCCTAGGATTATATTCTAATTAGGTGATTCTGCAAGTCATGATTTGGTCTTTCAGTCGCTAATGCAGAAAGTAGTGTGCCTAGAGATGAGGAAAGTAAGACAGCATTTCAATAAGGAGGGAATAGATTAAAATTGCAAAATCAATTGATTTTTGTTAAAAAAAATTGTGCCATTTACCGATAACAAACCATCTCGACAGTGCTGACCTAGAGGGAACAAAGAACCTGAGTCCAAAGTTTGAGTTATGGTTCTGCGCTGAATCTACGCAGTAGGTACGCATTGATACGGACCCTACGCTGTAGCCTGACGTGCGCCTCCCCAGAAATGTAACTTCACGTTGCAGCAACGCAGACCGCAACAACTGTGATTGGTTCGCATGGCTGTGGCTTGGTAACGTCGCATTTCCCTCGACTGATTTCCGGGTTCTCCTTCTCCTTGAACAACATGAAATTAAGAATAGGGTTAACTTTTTCTGCAACAGAGAAGACTTTGGAGTCGGTACTCGCTCCGAAGCTAATCCCCGTCACTCTCTCACTCGCTCTACCACACACAGACACAGCCCAGCTCTGCTATTCTCTTGAAGAGATACGCTAGAACAACGCAAACACACCAGTGCACAAGTATAAAGCCTCACAACAGCGTAGGCCACTTATGAATGCTATGTCGAGGCTCTGCATACGTACTTATATATCAGCCTCAACAGAAAGCAAGCACAGCTAATTAGATCGTGGGCACATAATCAAAGATTCCCATCTGAAAGTCCAATGGTGTCATTATATGTCCATTGAACTGTTGAAGTTTTTTTTAAAACTGCTTGAATAAATGCTGCACCTTTGACTTGGAAGACTACTTTGACTGACTAGCCCTCGCCTGATCCCGGCTTGCTGGCATGTTAACAGTTAGCCTGCCAGCAACAGACGTTCATCAACTAGCCCTGTGAGTAATGACTTGGTCACCATACTCTACTGCCACCTATTTGGAGAGGACATGGAAATTAATTTAACTGTGCCACTTTCTGGTGTTGCCAGGCTTTTATACAGCACATATTATGCTTTTTGGTCTTTTCTGACCTATAAATGTTGGTATAATGCTGTATTGGCCTGATGAATGCATTTGGACGGGAGCCCTGCAGGCAGCTTGGGTGGGCCAAGCTCTGAACATTCGGATCTCATTAGGTCTCAGTTGGGTCTTTGCATTTCCTGTATTTGTGTACGTCAATGAACGTGTAGTGTAATAAGTCGCAAAAAGGTGCCAACTGGAACCAAAAATGGTTCTTTGTAGTGATGCCATAGGGGAACCATTTTTAGTTCACAAAGAACCTTTTAACAAGATGTATTTTAAAGAACCATTTGAAAGAACCCCCAAAGGTGCCTCAAAGAACACCTTTCTGAGTGTGTTGTTTTTCTTGAGTTGGCATATAGTCCGCATCAGAACCTGTTTTCCCTCAGAAGTGGACACCTGCTTCCATTCACCGTAGTACAGAATGAACACCACTTAAAGTCATAATATAGGTAAAGCCTTGACTTGGTTTGGTCAAACTTCCCTTAAAATATCAGTGAAGATAAGTGTGTGTGTATGTGAAGAAAGAGAGCTGGTGAAAGTGGAACTTGATAACAGAATCAGTAAGCAGCTGTATGCTTTTGTTAGTGGAAAAGGTTTGGTAGCTTTTTGACTCTAATAACCTCTGCTTTGATATTGAGCGAGAGGTCACTGGAGAACTCATATAATTCACTGAATGCACCAGAACAAGCTAATGCAATACATTACAACATCCCTGCAATAACATTTCTTTCTGTAGTGTCAAAGAGGTTTTGGAACTCCATATCTGACGTTGTATATTTGACCTAATAAATGTATTATTAGTTAATATTAACTAAATAGTATTATTTAGTTAATAATAGTCTAATAGTTTCAGTCTAATAGTATATATAAGTATTAGACTGAATCAGGGGCAGAGCCAGACATTGTAAACAACCGGGGACCAGCCCAAACCGGGGGGGGTCCGGGTCATGCACCATTAACGGTAGCTATAGAGCTCTGACTCCTCATTTCCACTGGATGCGTAACGGCTGCGGACCGGCTCCGCTGCTCGTCTGCTGTGCGCTCCGCCGTCCGTCAATACCCACCAGGTCCGGATTTATTGCGGAACGGCTGCGGCCATGACTGACAGCTGTAGTCACGAGGACCCACAAGTTCTTGCGAATTCACGTAGAATATAACCACAAAACCAACAACAGTTAGTTTCCATCCAGAGGAGTAGAGGGGAAACAGCTCTGAAAATGAACCGGATGTTTATTTTGTTTCTGTGCTCGACTTCCTGTCCCGCACTATCTGCCGTGTGCTGAATTGCTGCGGAGCTCTCCGGCATCCGTCCAAAATAGAAGCTCTGTGTATCTGCTCCGGAGGGCTGCGGACTGACGGAACTGGTACGGAGTCGGGACGCAGACGCTCCGCAGTCTGTGGAAATACACACATTGACATTAATGGAAACCTAATGACTCCGTTGATGTTCTGGAGACGTTCCGCAGACGTTCCGCATCCAGTGGAAATTCTGGTAAGCGTCTTGACTGTTTACGCCGCCATTTTGGCAGGAAAGTAGTGGCAAAAATGAACGGCGCCAGCTCGGATTTCAACCCGTCTGAGTTCACTGCGCACTTTAATTGAAAAGACATAGGCAGCTATAAAGCTAAACTTGATCGATTAAACATTAGTGATCCATACGATGCTCCCAGAGTTATTTTTACGACCTTTACAAGTGAAACGGAAAGATTCCCTAATCTTCAGTATCCAGATATTTACAACTATCTAATCAACTTTCCTCCATCCTGCTCTGGAGAGTCTTTGAAAGCCTACAGGGATATAAATGTACGCAATCAGCTGGATTTGTGATGAATATTCAGCTTTGGCGTCTACCATTTGAATCATGTTTTCAGAGTGATATCGTAGTGGAGACGACACGAGCACGGTCTAAGTCCAAAACCTGGTTTGATCAGAGAAGAGGTAGGATAACAGCATCTACCGTCAGAGCAGCCACAAACACATATGTCAAAAAGCCCTCAGTGTCCCTGATAAGAAAGATATGCTATCCAACGTCTCATAGCTTCACCACTGAGGCTACCAGATATTTATAAGTGTAGAAGATAAGAAGATCCACTGTTAGATCCATTACTGCTGCAGTTGATGGCTTTGCTGCTTTCTCTATTCTTTGAAGTTTGCTATTCTGTTGAATACATCTAACCTCATTCTTCTTTTGCTCTTCTCCGGTGTTTTGTCTTTGACTTTGAGGACGTGTTGGCAATGTCTTAGTCAAGACCACCTAAACAGAGACCAAGTCATCACCAAGACCAGGGTGTATGGAAACCGAGTCAAGACTAAGGCAGGGCGAGACCGGGTCAAGACCAAGTCCAGACCAGTGCCACAGCTACTCCATTCACAGTAATGATATTAACACATACAATTAGACAATGGAGAGGCAACTCAGTGATATCTCTGCAGTTGTGGTCTCGACAGGTCTTGAAATAAAATCCTGAGTGCTCTTCTTCTGAGACCGAGACGAGACCGAGTAAAAATGCGGTCGATTCTGAGACGAGACCATCAAAAAGTGGTCTTGAGACCAAGACCGATCTCGAGTACTAAAACACTACTTGTTGGTCCAGATAGCAGTTTTACCCCTCATATTATGCTAAGCTATCAAAGCATGCTTGCTGACAATCCGATATCGAGATCCTTCTTCCTATACCCAAATACATAGCTAAAAAAATATATTGTTCTCACTTGAAAATCGGGCAAGTTAAAGTTTCTCTTTCCTGGTGAGGAAAGTCACGTTCTTTTACAACCTCATATTGTTTCATTTACATAGTTTAGTCTTAATCGTTTCTTGACTAATGGGCCTTGGTCAATGTAAACCTACTATCCATAATATTGGCTGTTAAGTTATATCAAAGAGCTATTAAACTATTAATGGTTTTATTTTTAGTGTTTGACTCTTTTGCTTTTCAAAACCCTGAAAATATGCTGAATTGAAAATGAGCTATTAAGTATTCAGCTTAATTAGCATCAGCTAAAATCGGTCAGCATTGTTGGCTCACTTGGCTTTGGAGAAGGCTTGTAAGCCAAGTCCCTGAAAGCCAGTAAACACAGATCCTGTCTCATCCTCATGTCTCCCTCTCTACCCCCTTTTTTTTTCAATGTCGTCCTTCCATTGGTAGATTTCATTCCCCCCCTCACCTCACCCGCCTCCCACTGCTCATTCAGCTCACAGCTTGTGTGTTAGTCTGTCAGTGAGGGTGGAAATTGGAATGAGGTAAATGGGGGGAGTTGAGAGGTCAGTGGTGCTGGATGAGCAGCTGAGAAGAAACTCAAAGACTCCCGCTGCTTCTCTCTATTCTGCTAACAGCCAGAGACCGATGCAAATGGCTGTTACTCCCTGGCTGCTACAAATCCCTCTAGTTTCTGGACAGAGACACAAATGAACTCCAGGCTTTAGATAGAAGCGATTGAGAGACAGAGAACAGAGGATGTCTGAATGTGTGTGATCTCATACTTCTTTTGAAAACCAGTTTGAGCTTTCGACCCTCAGCATGAAGACATGTTAGACAGCTCCAATTTCTGATTAAGGGAATAGTTTAGGATTACGACTTGGGCCCAGGGTTTAAGTGAGATTCTGGACTGGTTTATGTTAGGTCAAGCATAAAGTAAAGGAATACTACAACTAAATAGTGATTATGTTGTTCTCAATTACTCCCCTAACCTGAAATGCAAATTCTGGTTCATGCAAATTCTGGGAAAGCCTTTTTAGCAATTACATTTTTTGATATGCATCCATAGTTGAAATCAGGTGGCAGTTTGGATTACATGATTATATGCCAAAGCAACACGCCTGAGATGGCCAGACCAAATCAGTCTGGAATCTGTCAGTTTTGGATTTCCAAAGGGTGTTATCAACCGGTTATACATGGCCAATCAAAGCACATTAGAGCGGGACTTGGCGCAAAGAGGGTGGGAAAAAAATAACACAGACAAAAAACAGACTACAGCGTGCAAAGATGAGTTGATATATTAAACTTTTGTCAATCCTGTCGACAGTATGGCAAACATCTTTCTTCCTGACAGTATATTTTTTTTAATTAAAATATACCGTCAAGCTCATTCAATACTGACGCATTTCAACAGAAAGCTGCAGCCATCTTGGTTGTTTTTCGTATATGCCTCAACAGCACTCCTCCTACAAGTCCTGGTTACTTAACCAGCCTCTAAGTCCAGATTATGACTCCGCCACAGTCCTGGTCCCAAACACAACCGTTGGCCAGTGGAAATCTGTCCAAAGCGAAGGGGGACCAGACGCATCTGCCAGAGCAAATAAAACACAAGCTCGCAAATTCATCTGGTTCCCAGGCAACACACCAACAACCAATTCACAAAACTCTGAAAGATGATCGAAGAAGGTGCTGCAACTTTTACTGTGACGCGGCTGCAGGATGCGCTAAGTGGGGTAAACCACCTAATTGTTTGAAGGAAGTTAATCAACATCTAGATTTGGCCTATTACGATTCCCAATGACAGCAACCTCTCAGTCTGTAGAAGGTAATATTGCAGGCTATATGGTGTTGACTGGTTTGTCTCCAAGCAGTGCTAACTGCAGTATGAGCCAAGACACCTGCCAAATGGATTAACAGATCTGAATCCAATCCAAAGCAATCTATTTGGGCCTTGGGGTTACTTACTGTAAGCCAGCCTGAAGGATGTTCACACTCGCGATGCCCATACTAGTATGCTTGCGAGAAATTGCCCATGTGTAACAGTGTAATTTCAGGTGATTTTATCTTTCATTTTCTCAAAAGCTGTACAGTACAATCACATCAATCACGTCTTACCTTAGAGTGCTTGCATGCACTTTGGTAACCTACTAAAGTGTGTGTGTGATCTATAAAACACATGTGCTGCCAACAGAAAAGGCTCTTAAGAGGCTGATCTTCAGTTCAGTGCAAAAGCACGACCATGATTTTCGGTAATTCAGTCTTTCTGAAATGGTTTCTTTTAGCAGAAATACAAGATTGACATGTACTGAGGGTACAGAGTAAGATCTTAGTATTCTTCAGTGATCATCTTGAGTGACCTTAATATCATAGTTTTGACCATTTTATGTCATATTTATTTATATCCAATAATAACACTGACTCAAGACAATCATTTTTAAGATCTGGGAATATTGTAAAATAATTGAAAACAAGGGGTTAGACCCACTTATTTAAAGAGAAAACCATGGTTACTGTACGTTGTAAACATAATTTTAGTTTTTTTCAGTTTTCCTGTTCAAGGATTGTTACAGACAATACAGGTGTGCTCACTCTAAGTTACTAACATTTTCTCCAGATAATGTGGTTGCGAAAGTGACTAAATTGTTAGCTTTTTTTCCCGAACCTATTTGACTGAGACTGTTCACATTTCTTGCACAGTGGAGCCTTTAACAAAATGTACTAAGGCTTGTACATATCAGTCGTTTTCCCTGTGAATATACATTAGTTGTAAGGAGTCCAGTATTGTAGTTTCAAGACTTCTTAGTAAAATGTGCAGCATATCGTTGCTGTCGGGGGGAAAACCTTGCATGTCCAAAACCAATGTTTTTCAGGCAATGAAAAAAAGGCCAATTAGGAAACATTTTATTGAGGCATTTTTCTCAAACAAAGTCAGACAAAATCACCTCGTCACTGTTTAAATATGTGTAAAACCCACAGACAGAAGTAAAGAGTCACCAATAGCATTGACTCATGGGAAAAACATTGAAATGATGAAATGGAGATACTAGGTTTCTCCCCAACAGTGATGATATTTAAATGTAAGTATATCGCCATTGCTTTGAATTACAGTGCTCTGCTGCAGTTTTATATAACATGCTACCCCACTGCTTTTTGTCTGGGATGGAGGGGAGAGTTGCTCTAGTTTTGGCTGATTGAAAAAAAGGACACATACACACAGCATAAAGTTCACACGCAAATACACGAGCACATGCATACAGGCACACAAACAGTCTTACATAACTATTCACTAAGCCATTCTGGTTAAGTCATTCTATTGACGGGTTAGGTCTATTGACTGGCTCTATTGAAGTCTCAGAGCTCCTGCAGGTCCACAATAGCAGTGACACAAAAATAATCTTACAGACACACACACACACACACACACACACACACACACACACACACACACACACACACACACACACACACACACACACACACACACACACACACAGTGGATTATGAGTTAATGAACTGCTTTTGTAACACTGGACAACACACCCACAAACACAAAACACACACACACACACACACACACACACACACACACACACACACACACACACACACACACACACACACACACACACACACATTCTCCGCCTCTTTTCTTTCTTTTGAGATACTGGAAGTTTATAAGTTTCAGCCATCAATCAGTTGTCTTCGGCTCAGTGTATTACTGGCTGTCTGACAGCAAGAAAACACATCAAATTATTGTAACACAGCAACAAACACAGGTCACTGCCAAATCCTCCACAAGCCTGCAGGCCCTGTTCCATTGTGTCATTAAGCCAGCCATAAATCAATACTATTATCCTGCCCGTGTTTATTAGCTGATATAAATCCATACTCATTTCATTTCTGTTGCTAGCAGCTCCATCATTATTCTGACAGTGACACGGAGGATTGTGACTCGGTGCTCATACTGTAACTTCGGTACAATGTTAATGAGGTCAAAGCAGGATTCAGATGAAATTTTAAATAGGCAGGGAAGGAACTGGAGCCTCTGCATCGATCCCTTTTTTCAAGTTTTCATATGTATTTCTGATTAATAAATATGAGACTTACGACATAGAAACTAAGCAAATTAACAACAAACTGTATCTGAGTGAATAGTCGCTATTTAAAAAAAAAAACTTAAAATAAATGTAATAATGCAGTAATCCAAATGTGTTGCTTTGCAAGCTGGATCAGAAGAGTTATTTTTATATTTCTCTATGTTCTCATGCACCATTCGTACATGTAGCTGCAAAAAGTAATGCACTGTAATTTGCATGTATTCCACGTATTTATTAGCCTGACAAGCCAGACCCACATCAAGATGTTGGGTCTGGGAACTCTCCATTGACAGGGCTCAATATGAGGTGCGGGATGAACGGTTGTCTTTTAAATTCCCTCTGCACGCAATAGGATAGCGCTACAACCAGGCAGAGCAACGAAGAAGCTAGTTGATAGATTAAACCTTTGCCGTATCCGGTCGGCAAAACTCCGAACACATCTTCCTTTTTTCAGTGCCGTTCTTTGTTCTTTTCTCAAAGAAAAGCTGAACTCCAAGTCTTCCAGTGTCGCGGCCAAAGCCGAATTGAAAGACCGCTGTTCGCCAGCAGCAGCAGCAGCCATAAGCCCTCCCACCGACTCTATACACGATGTGATTGGCCCGGCCAGAGTTTTGGTTTTTCCAGCTTGCAAGCCAACGGAGAGTTGCTAGACTGACCCTGGCTACAAATTACATTTGCTGCCGCTAGGGTGCGTCTAGATTTCTAGGTTTGGTATTTATTGTAGTGATGGCCAAATGAAGCTTCATGAAACATGTTCTCTTTTTTCTGAGCCCACTAGATGGCGCTCTCTCTTCAACAAAGGGTTGAAAACACACTGAATTACCATTCCTTTAACCTTTTTCTTTGAACAGAGAGCGCCATCTAGTGAGCTCAGAAAATAAAGAAAATGGTTCACAAAGCTTCATTTGGCCATCACTAATTTATTGCTGTATTGACTGCTGCTGTATCAGAACACTGTGGACCACATAGGGAGGAGGTCAGGATGAATGGGTGGGTCATAAAACACAGCGCTTTTAAGCCTGGGGGACTGGAGTTTGCATCCCGGGGAGAACACACAAAGACTTTCACCCAGGAAACGCGTGTTCGTTCCTCGGGAGTGTTTTAATCCAAACCACAATCTTTTTCCTAGACTCAACTAGTCGTTTTGGTGCCTAAACTTAAAGCTATAGCGAGTACTTTCTGTCTCTCCCATGAGGAATTCTAAGTAATGACAACAAAACTGTCGGCGTGTCCACATGATACAAGCCTTCCGTGATCGCGCACCGCCTCCTCTCCTCCTCCACGCGGTTGGTAGTAGCCAGGGAGGACATGGAGGATTAAAAAAACATGGATTCTTCAGAAGAGGTCATTATCTTCACTTCAGTTTCTGCGGGGGAAAGTCGCCGGACGCTACAATCTTCTGAACATAGCCATACTGAGAAATCCAGAGAGAGTTGTGTGGAGCTGATAGTCTTAATTAGCTTTGTAGCAACTCATTTGGCGATGGCTTGAATGTAACAGACTCAAATGCCACGGCCACCGGAAGGACCGTCATGTCGTGGTTCACTGTACCCGGCTCACAATCACCTGTTGTCTGCTAAACTCAACTACCAACTGCCGCTGATATGACCGACAGCTCACGGAGCTCTGTAACTGACGTCACGTGACCAGCCTGTGGTTGCCTAATTTCGTAGGATATCATACGAATTGCTGTGTGTAACTTTTCTTACGATATTGTATGAACTCGTACATGAGAACGCGTTGATATTTTAAACATGTACTTACTATTTATAAATCCAAGCCTTGCTACCAATTGTGTTTATGATTTTTCATGGACAGATTTCTTAAGGTGTAGCCAGAGAGTGTCCAATATGGTGACTTCAAGATTGGCTCTCATCTTTGGGCAGATCATGATTTTCATCAGACCCTGACTACAGGTGCGTAGTGGGATGGTTTGCAGCCATGTGTGAAGTACCTGGGAGTTTTAGGTGGGCAATGAGGGAGAAAATAGAACAATGAAGTGTCCAAAAAGAGTTTCCTTTGCAGAGTGGCTAGGCTCATCAATAGGGACCCTAAGTGTGAGGATCCTGGACAATTAGTGTAGGAACTAGCTCAGGGTGCGGTCACAGCTCCTTTGCTTTAAAAGGAGTCGGTTGAAGTCATTTGGGCATCTGGTAGTCTGGATCAACGCCAGTTCTTTTCCAGGATAATCCGGCGATGTGTGTTGCCGTTGTATAACTGTTCCCTTTGGGAAACAACAACAAACTTTGAGCTAGCAAGCTACGCGCTGAAAATGAAAATTGTTATCATGCAACAAAGCAGGCCTGCTTGGTTCTTTTGGGGAATGATTACAAAGATTTACAAAGAATATGTTTATGGCATTTCCTCTCTAACTGGGATGTTTTGGGACCGATTGGTGGGATTGCTGTGGACGAAGTACACATGGCGATACACTGGTAAGAGCAAATTACATTTAAATATGTATCCAGCTAATATAAATAGCTCACGTTACTGTCTTGTGTGAACAGTAAACTTCATTTAATTAAACATTTGCATTTAGGGTGCAAATGTTCAACCAAAACAAGTTCCTTCCCGAGGCTATTCTGCAGAGCCATCGTCGCTGCGACCGGTGCTTAGATCCGCCCAAAACGATTGTAATAGATTAAAAGAAATGCAAACAACTCGCGTTATTTCCCCCCACATCCTGGAATGTATGTGTGCAGAAGCCAGACCTTACTCCGCAGCGCTGTGGACATAGGTCTGGCAATGCAAGACTAGGCATCTGGTAAAGATGTTTTCCCTGGACAGAACGTTTTTATCGTAAATTTTCTTGATTTCTTGATATTTCTTGAAAATTAAATTCAGATATGAATACGAATGCTTAGACATTATGCAATAGGAATAACTTCCTCAAAATGTACTCTCTTCTTTGTGAGAAAAAAAACTGTCATTTTCAATGTTGGTTTTCCATGATTGACTCACCCCGGGAGCAGGATTTCTCTGTCATATTGTGTGTTTCGTTCATTTTGTTGAATATTTTAAAAGAATTGAGCAGCACTGAAAGGAAAAAGGGAAAAAAGAATGAAAATGTTATGAATAGCCCCACTGTTATTAAAATATTGAAATACAGAACACCCACTCACAGATGAAATTGGTAAACAGCCTTGGCCCAAAATCAACGGACGGACTTCTGGTTCATCGCCTCAAGGACTCAATTATGTTTTCAAGGTTGATGAAAAAAGAAATGATTTTCCAAAAAGGCAATCCATTATCTTGAATGTGAAGGAAACTCAGCCGTCCTAACAGACTTTATCAGATTTTATCTTTCACATGCATATCTCTCAGTGTTCTGATTGCTGCTCGGCATACTGCATCCTACTTAATTGCTAATTTAATTTGCTTCATTCGAACATATTAATTCAATCATCCAACCGTTTTCAACACTGCTTATCCTCTTCATGGTCCCAGGGGTCTGGCACACATCCCAGCATGCATCAGGAAAAAAAAGGCAGTGCATTTAATTCAGTGGTATATAATTATTCAGTAGTCCTGATGATCCTGAGAGTTTCTCCCTGGTCTCTGGCCTGTCTTTAGCACCAGGGTCATACGCTGTTTTATTGATTTGATGGGATATGTAATTGACGTGGAAGAACTGCATAACATAGGAGGCATCGTTTTTTTATTTCCTGACAAACAATGAAAGGAGAATGGTTTGCAAGGAAAATATTGTATAATATAAAGATAAAGATTAAGATGGCAAATTTCTTAAATGCTGTTTATATATCAAGTCAAATACATTTTATTTGTATCGCGCACTTTTCATATAGAGCAGGTCTAGACCATCTATCTATCTGTAAAGGAAGGAATCTGTGTCCATCCGGCGGTGGTCAGTCCGTCCCGCAATGCATAAAAGAACAATTACCAAGACATCACAAGCAGCACAATGACATAAACATGAAGGCCACTGTGTACTATCATTCAACATACTTTATGCTGCCCTCTGAAAGTCGGTGAGTACTTCATGACAGCAACTTTTGCTTTGATTGAGAGAACCCTAGTGGTATTATTCCACCGAACTCGAGTTATTCCACCGAACTCGAGTTCAAAACGTCTTTCTTTACTTTTCACCCTTTCTGTAGGCCTTCTAAAAATGTACACCTTCTTGTAAAGTATAGTCTCGCATTGCCAGACCTTCCTCCACAGCGCTGCAGAGGACTCAATATTCCGGAATGAGAGAAAAACGTGCTCTGGTTTATTGGCATTTCTTTAAGCCAATCACAATCGTCTTGGGCGGCACTAAGCCCCGGACACAGTGACGGTGCCTCTGCAAAATAGCCTAGGAATGGAACTTGTTTTGGTGTATGTTCAAAAGTTGAACAGATACTCAGATTGGACAGATAGTCTAGCTAGCTGTCAATCATCCTGGCTGAATTTAGCCTTGACTTAGTTTCATAAAAGCATTGGGACATAAATGACCGGGGAGATATTCATACTGTGCTTCTAGCCTGCTCCAGACCAGAGGGCTGACAAAAAGCAAGTCCAACATACCCAGGATATCTTGTTCAACATACCCAGGATATCTTCTGGTTATCTGGCTTCACTAACCCTAACATCCGCGATCACAGTAAGCGGTCACACGACCGTGGTTACCAACTCGGTAGATCAACCCAGGGTTTTTCCAATCTAGCCATGAGCGCTTTCACATAGCGAGTGAGCATATGACCAATCATGGATAAGTCTACTGACATCAGAGCAAAGAGCAAACTATAATATTAGACAAATACGGAGAAGTTACAACACTAATCCAGGCAAAAAGCAACACAGTTACAGCTGCCAAATGCAGGAACAACAGCCGACACTGTGTGAATGTGTACATGAATAGGCTTACTACACTGTAAACTCAGGCACTCACTGTTTTAAATAGTCTTATTATTTGTGACAAAGTAGAATTGCGTAATTTCCCTTTTCAAGAGGCCTTGACATCTTGAAGTCAAGACGTTCGAGACATGAAATAAAAAAATGTTTTTCATCAAGAATGAACATTGTGTTCATGGATCAGGAGGCAAGAGATGGAAGTTCTGTTCCCTGACTCATCGCAGGACCATCTGGATGACTGACATTCTCCAATCTATAAATGAGTCATAATGTGCTGTCCAGACACAATATGAAACGCTTTTCAATTCTGTGCATTTTCTTCTAGCTTCAGAGTAAACAAACTAAAAGACTAAAGCAGTTCAAGCTGCCTTGTGAATGTTGGTTGCAGCATGGATGACACAATTTTGGTATTATTAGGGTGCTTTGTAACACCTATAGTTCAGTTAATTTGGCCAGGACCAAGTGAAACAATTCAAATTATTTGCCTTGTGTAGCTACCTATTTTATGGTTAGGTTTTTTAGTGTTTAGCAATAAGGTAAATTTAGAATAGATTTGTAATTAGTTGTAATTGTATATACAATTGAGACAATATTCTGTACAATTCCAGAAGTTACCAAGAAAAGTGCAGAAATAACCTGAGCTTTACGCATGGAACAATTCAAAGTCCTAACATGGCAGTTTTTATGAGGATGAGACGAGCCAGGTGTGTCATCAGTAACCGTGTTCACATATTCTGCAACTACCAGGTAAAACATCTGGAGGAACAGATGGTAGTCACGATGATGCAAAAAGAATAGCTGTTTCTCCAATCTCACACACCCCCCCCCCAAAAAAAAAAAAAAAACACACACACCACACACACACACACACACACACACACACACACACACACACACACACACACACACACACACAGAGAGAGCTTACAAATGCTTGAACCATGCACAAACCTTTGAACATTGTAACATGGAAACACTGCAGCATTCACACACACACACACACACACACACACACACACACACACACACACACACACACACACACACACACACACACACACCTAATGATGAACGCTGCTGCCTCTCCATTATTTATTATTCCCACCTTGTTGTTGTCTAACCTAATCAAATTAGTTTTCTATTCTTTCTACTGCTGGGAGGTGTGTGTGTGTGTGTGTGGTGTGTGTGTGTGTGTGTGTGAAAGCACAGGTAGTTGTCATTTAGTTATTTATTCTCATTGTTTGCACTTCTAAAGAAAAAGCTTCTGCAGTTCACAGCTTACAAGAAACAGCAGCTGCAAAAAGCTTTAGAATTTTACATTTACATTATATGTCCATTGCTTCAGATCGTGTATTGGTAATCATGGTCAATGTATTGTATAAACATTCCTAAACATGTCTCAGAAGATATACTGTAGTCTCCTCTACTCACCTTCTCACTGAACCAACTTCTGAGACCTCTGGTGCTCTCTTCAATTAAATCATATTTCAAGTTGTAAGAAATGTGATAAATAGCTTTAATTGGTAGGTTTGTGAGTAGGTGTAAAAGACTTGCTTTTATCTTTCCACAATGTCTCTTTTTAACAGCGAATCTGAGATGAATCTGTGCTCAGCTCCTGAAGATTCACAGAGGATGTTGACTACTTGCCAAACCGGCACATTTTGTTGAATTGAGCAGCTTGATTTTAAAAGTGGAGATTAAATAGTTTGTTTACTGTCTAAAAGGGAGTTTTTCCTCACCACTGTCGCTCTAAATGCTTGCTCTTGGGGGAATTACTGGAATTGTTGGGTCTTTGTAAATCATAGAATGTGGTCTAGACCTACTCTATCTGTAAAGTGTCTTGAGATAACTCTTTGTTTGATTTGATACTATAACATTTAATTGAATTGAATTCTAGGCCTGTAACAACTATTACATAATTAACTTTTTTTTAAAATAAGGTTTCTTTGTTTAACTGCAATTAATTGCTAACATTAGCTTAAGATGTTGATGTTAATTGTTGATTTTGTTTAGAAATGCCAAATTATAATAGCTGATTATTGGTCGCACTAAATATTTATTATTATTTTAATTGCTAGTTGTTGGCACTTGACCCCTATAAATGTTCATTGCAACAAAAATGAGGAGGGGGGAATACAGTCAGAAAAAATGTTTTATGCTAATAAAGAGGCAGTGTCCCAATCCTAAAGTGAAACCTGAAGACTAAAGACTCACAGACTTAATCGATCTCAGGTGCTATGTTGAGTGAGTGTGTGAGGCCACATGGGCTCAGATAGGTATTATGGGATCGGGACAGCACTTCACGAGATCACATGTTACCTTGGCGACGTTTAATAACAAAGATGTTGCTGACGCTTGCCAGTTTGGGAATTTTCATTTTAAGTTTGTTGCTTTCCACACGGCCAAGGCCCAGGAGACGGCTGCCTGATTCAAAATTTTTTCAAACTCTTGTTTTACGAGCTGGACAACAGGGTGGTCTGTGTTCCGTGGTCGTGTGTCGTGCTGTTGTTTACCGGATTTCCCTATGGTCTCCGCCGTAAACGTCACAACGCTTTGAACTGTGGGTAATTCCCTTTGGTGAAGTCTGCATCGATGCAGACTCACGGAAAGGGCTCGGTAAGTGTGTACTCAAACCCTCACGCCCTTTGAAATCTGACATTGGGACAACCCTAAGCCAATACGAATTTTGCGAGAACGCGCACCAAAATCCGTGAGTCTGTTAGTCCGGACTTTGGGATTGGGCCATTGTTTACTGTTTCATAAACTGTGTATTTGTGTTATTACATTACCTGGGTCACATAACAGTGATATAACCAAAAGCTGTACCCTGGAATTCATTCAAAACTTTAATTTGTTTAAAAAAGTAATACATTAATGCATCTTTTTAAATTTGACTGAAAGACACAATTATATATTGTTAATCGCAGTTCTTTATGAGACAATAGTAGAGCAACATTTGGAATTGTTACAGCTCTACTGTCTTCCATCGAATCTCTTATAATCAGAGACGTGGGTGTTCAGAAGAGAAACATCTCTCTTTTCTTTTTCTTAATATTTGTTTTTAAAGCTTGTAAGCGTCTAAATGTTTTCCGGTTGAGGAGCATCTGCCTCACCTGTGGACAGTCAGTCCCTGAAGTGTCCATCTGTCTCACCTTCTCCAGTTACACCCCTGCTATAGAACAGAGGATCATGTCTCACTGCAGCCATATGTGTGCTATTGATTCCTGCAGTCTCTCAGTCAGTTCAGGCACTTCGGCTGGACAGAAAGAGCTTCCAGTGTCAGCTGCTAATCAATGACAAATTGCCCCGATTTGACCCGAAGTGGCATCAGTTGCTCTTTATTACATGTAGCAAACTGAGTAATGATGAGGAGACGTGGCAGAAAATGTTGCTGATCAAACTTTGGCTACAGAATCAATCAGTAACTGAAGAGAAACGTGGCTATGAGCATCATGTGAATGCCGAGTTCTAACATACACAAAGGGTAGCCAATTGAGTGCTATTAATTTGTTGTATATGAGGATCCCTCATGAGTCCAAATGTGACACCACATTCAGAAAATTCAATGCTGCTTTCAAATTGGTTCAAGTGGACTCACAAGTAGGCCTCTTAACACTTGAGTGGGGTCCTTTCTGGAGCAGCAGGTGTTCGAGTACAGAACCACGAGAAGAGGAAACGAAAGAGAAGAAGCCCCATGCGGCCCGGATGAGGAGAATTGGTTTTTAACAAGCTAACCACCTATGACTACAAGTTTCGAGTAAGGGATTTAAACATAAAATATGCATGTAGTTTCACTGAGTGTTAAGGTGCCAAACAGTTTACACCTTTGTAAAACTCAGTGATTTACATAGATGTTGCATGTTATATTCCAGGTTTTAATGCTGTTGATTCATTGCAAGCACTGGTCAAACTACGTCACTAGCCATTAAAGCTATTAAAGCTATAGTACAGCTATTTCATATTAACCAACGTCTGTTACGTTCAAGCAATTGCCATATGTGTTGATACAAAGCTAATTAAGCCTATCAGTTCCACAAAAAACTCTCTTTGTATTTCTCAGTATGGCTATGTTTACAAAAGGGTGTTGTCTGGAGTGAGTGATGCGTTTTGTCATCGCCGAGAAAGAACAACAGCAACGGTCAGCTTTGGCGATGAAGAGGACATAATAACTACAAGACAATGACCTCTTCTGAAGAGTCCATCATGTGTTTTAATCCACCGTTTCCTCCTTGAGTTACTAGCATCTGGTGGGGGAGGGGTGGGGGTGGGGGTGGTGCACGATCATCGAATGCTTGCGTCATGTGGACAGTGGTGTTGTCATTACTTAGAATTCCTCATGGGGGCAACATAAACTACACGCTATAGCTTTAAGATCAACGTCCACCACATTAAATGTATGTTATTTCCAAAAGCTCCCGATACAAAAAAACGTTTACGATAGCAATTGTAACCCGACAGCACGTTCTCACTCCCAACTCGTAAAATACTGACGCTTGGTCAGTGGCACTCAGCGTCAGATATTGAGGCAAATATCACCCTTTAGCATGTGTATGGCAGAGCAACAGCCCTGGATAAATAAAAAATTATATATATACACACACACACACACACACAGTTGTGCTCAGAAGTTTACATACCCATGCTAAAGTTGACTAAAAAGAGGAATAAAAAAATGAATCTTTCGGAAATTGATCTCAATGCCTTAATTAAAAAATGAGGAAAAATCCAACCTTTAAGGACACCAATTTTCTTTGTTAATTAATAATGTATCGTAAATAAATAAATGTTCTTCCTTAAAATACAGGGGGCATAAGTATACATACCTCTATGTTAAATTCCCATAGAGGCAGGCAGATTTTTATTTTTAAAGGCCAGTTATCTCATGGATCCAGGATACTATGCATCCTGATAAAGTTCCCTTGGCCTTTGGAATTAAAATAGCCCCCCCCACATCATCACATACCCTTCACCATACCTAGAGATTGGTATGGTTTTATCTCAGTTAGCCTAATAGCTGGCTTGATTTGCACTGAGAGATGATATTGTGAAAAGTACCACATGCCAATATCTAGGTATGGTGAAGGGTATGATGATTTTTTTTTTTTTATTCCTCTTTTTAGTCAACTTTAGCATGGGTATGTAAACTTATGAGCACAACTGTATATATATATATATATATTAGGGGTGGTACGGTTCATGAAAAAACACCCGAACCGCTCGGTTCGCTAGTCTCGGTTCGGAGCATGTGTGTACCGCACGGTTCGTCAGTACACTGTTAAGCTGCACTAACCTCTTACTGCCGTAGTGTCCACTTTATACACCTATGTTAAAACACTAACTGGAAATGATGAGCGCGGGATGGCGTGACAAACGCAACCCATGGCAGCTGATTGGACGATCGCGTCACATGGGTCCGGCTGGTCCCTAATTTCAAAATAGACTGTCATGGCGCTCGTTCGAAATACGATCTCATATTGTACTAAAATAGTTCACCGAAACGTGTTTCTGAAAACATTTTAAGCGAGAAATAGGCCATGCAGTTGCTGAATCTGTCTTCATTTCAGATCGACAAAGGTCAGTTTAAAAGATTTTCGTCAGATTTTGAGAGACACCGAGCCGTCCGCTCCTCAAGTGGAGTGGGGCGCCGCTGCAGGTCACGTCACGTGCAGAAATGTCCAGTGGGAGAGAGGCTGCCCAGAGCTGGAGGATGCGCCAGTGTCGTTTATAGTCTGGTGTGTGGGAACATTTTGGATTTCATGGTACCTATGATGAAATAAAACAATATATAGAACTGCCACTATGTGCATGTTTTGTGCAACATGCATTCAATATGCTAATTTTAGCTATATATCATATGCTGAAGTATATTCTGGAGTGTTAAAGATTAAAAGAAAAAATAACAAGAATCGTACAGAACCGAAACCGTGACCCTAAAACCGTGATACAAACCGAACCGTGGGTTTTGTGAACCGTACCACCCCTAATATATATATATATATATATATATATATATATATATATAAAATGCTAAAGGAGATTCTTGCGTCAGTAACAAACGCCAAAGACACCTGACCAAGCATTGCCTTTTGACGTGATGGGAGTGAGAATGTGATGTCCCCAACAGTGGTAAGAAAATGTGATGCACACTTGCTTGTAAGGAACATGACTCCTGGTATGTCGACTAATAGCAAGATACACCAATTGATTTATGCATAAAGGTGCTTTCGGGCAGAAGTGGCTGCTGTTGCGGCTGCTGCCTGGCAACGTCTGTGTTCTGTATTTTGAAATGGTGGCTCTCCTGTAAGTCCACCCAGTATAATCTCATCTAAATAGAGTGGGCTCTATTTTCCGTCACAACCGAGTTGACTGCCACTGACTTAATGAGACACAAATAAGACAGAAGAGATAATTAACTATATACAGTATAACTACAGCTTTCCATACTGTTGATGCATGGAGCAGCCATCTTGGATCTTGAGGTCGGCTTTGCTTGGGGTACTGTAAGGTTCTCTGAATTTCTGAGTTGGAAATCTGACTTCAGGGGGCGTTCCTATAGAAAAACGCGCCATGATACTTGGATTCACACCCCATGTAATTACATTCACATGTAATCACTTGTTTCTTGGCCATTAACCCCAACTGCCTGCCAAATTTTATGTAAACCAATTTTCTTTGTAAATATCAGACAATTATGTAAATGCAGCAAAACTACTCTTCATGTACAGCGAAAGAAACTGAGACCTCTCATAAAACTTCATAACAACAATGAAAGCTGTAGGTTGAACCCCTATATGTGGCGTCTGTCTGCCATAGAGAGTAACAAACCTGTTTTAAATGTGTGTGGGTAATCAAAAGTCCATGCCCCTCACCCACGCAGACACACAGCCCACTTATCCTGGCTGTCAGTCAAAAGGCCACTGAGCATGCTCCGTAGCTGTCATTGTCCATGCTTTGACACCCGTGGCAAAAAGCTTCATTGCGACGCGCTCAAGACTGGTGACCTGAGACCGAGTGCAGACACACACACACACACACACACACACACACACACACACACACACACACACACACACACACACACACACACAGAGAGTGTGACACAATAAGAGGGAAATTGATTCATTCAGTTGAAACTGGTGGGGATTCAGGGATTAGCAGGGATTTCTTTTCACTCTTTTGGGAGCGCTGCTTGTGGAAAACTCAAACAATCAGAATGTTTAGACCCCCTGCACCCACCTCAAACCAGACCGTCCACACCACTGCCATCCAGTATGATTGGTGGGAGCTGCCCAGTCCAACCGCACAGCAGTAATTGTGAAGGGAAGTGTGTGTACATGTGTGTGTTAAGAGTGAGTGACTGTGACATTAACTGACATTGTGCTATGTGTTGTCATTATGAAACTGCGCTGTGACCTTAATCCAACGCCGCTAAAGGCACTTTGAAGCTTTCAGACCAACCTCGGACTGACTCTCGCTTCTCTCTCTTAAGGTCTCTCTCGCTCGTCCTCTCTCACTGTCCATCTGTTGCCCACTTTTCAATGGACAGTTTCAAGGCCTGCAGCGTTTCAGAGGCTTTAAACAGCTCTATTGTAACTTAGAAAGCTGGATTTAGACATTGAGAATGAGCGAAAAAAGAAAGTGAGGCAGAGCGAGGAAACCTTGAAAGACTGTGTGCGTGTGTGTATTTGTGTGTGTGTCTGTGCGTTTGTGTGTGTTTGTGCGTGCATTTGAGAAAGACAGAGAGGGAAATCATCCACATAATGCCTCAATGTTATAATAAAAAAAAAAGCCACTACAGCTCCCAGGGTATTAAAATGACACAAAAAGACAAAAATGAAACAAGTGGATAAACAGCTTAAGATAAAGGGAAAAGGCTTTAAACCACTAAATGACGTACCCGAATGGAGAAAACAAGTGGAGCGGCAGGAAGATCAGCCATTCTGCAGATTAAAGTCTCTCCAGGTGGGATTACATTTTGATGCGCCTTGTTCCAACCCTTGTTGGTTTCCTGCCTTCACCGCCATGTCTACTTTATCTTTGTCCCATTATAATCTGCAGAGTTTTGCAGTTCATGCCAATCCTGTGTTTTATTTCCCTTCCTAAAAAGTACACAAAGTATGCAGACCCCTGTGCATATACTTTTGGTCTGTGGTTATTATTTCTTTGTTTGGCCCCTTAGTTCAAATTGAGATAAATGCTACAACATTCAGTAATATTTGAAACAATAGTGTACAATGGGTTTACAGTCCCAAACATGGCTAACAGGCAGCTGTAGCACAGACATGGCCAGGCCGGCGGTAACTGAAGGTAACATAGCCTCCAGAAACAGCCAGACTCTGATGGCTGTGGCGATATTTGTCTTCTATCTATACAGCTAACGTTAACGCTAGCTGGCGGAATTAATCGTGGGTTAGCCCAGTGTTGTTTAACATTTACTTTACCTTGATCAAAACAATTATACTTAAAATAACTTTATGAGCGTGTTGAACAATGTCGTAACCGTATAACGTTAAAGTTCCCCACCGAGCAGTAGCATCAGCTAACGCTAACGTTACTTGTCAACGTAGCACATAACTTTAAGCTGGATCAATCGATATGTAAATGTATCACTAAATATTACTGTTTTGTAAGTGCCATGTAATCAATGACAAAATGATGCTGTGTGGCAGAAAGCAAGCTATATTACGGTTACTGAGTATTATTCTTTCTGTGACATTGTATGATTAAAATTACTCTTGAACGTATCATTTGGGTGCCCGTGTTTTGATGGAAGTTAGAGAAACTAGAGGGGTCAAAGTTTTAATGACGCCACTGACAGGCGACTAAATGAAACGTCCTGTGTCATTAAAATAAAATAACAGATTTCTCTGGGTTTGAATGTTGTTAGAAACATTTGGGATAGTGTGAGTACACAACTCAACAAAATATATAATATAGGTATAGTCGTTTTTAGACATTTTAATGCAGAAATGTTACATATTGTACCTTTAACAGAAACGTAGCTTTGGCCAATCGGAGGAGGTTGTGCCAGACTCCCGCCTTTGGCTGAGTCTCTATCTGATCTGTCAGAGGGAGAGCAGGAGCGCGGTTGTGAAGTTTAACGTTGGTAGTCCCCAGAGAACATGTTGGTAATTTCATGGAGCAGATAAGAACCCAAATTGAAACGTAATTAACATTAACATTCAGCTTTAGTTTTAAAGTCTTTGCATCTATATAAGATGAACAGTGTATGAATTGTTGCCCATTTTATCCATAGTTCTCCAATGTCAGGGACATAATTGAAGCGGTTGAATAGTAAACTGACAAAATAAAACCTAACCCTTAGGGAACTATACAAAAAAGGCCAGCCATTAGGGTTGTGGACACAAACACATGTTTTTCCAAAAGCCATACTTGGATTAAACTATATATATTATGTTTTTGTTAACGTTCCTAGACATAGAGATAGATAACAACTCTGGGGAAATATTAAACCAGCCAGATGGATGCATACACTGAAGGAAACATGAAACTCCAGAGGGTTGAAAGAAGGGAAGAATAACACAATTCTGAGTACTTCCAAGTTGTACTATTGAGAACTATGAATGGCTCTACTGTCCAACTCCAACGGTGATGAAATAAATACAACTTCTGTTGGTGTAGACAATGCAAATGTCTTGTTTATCTGGTTAGTAGGAAGCAGAAAACATTCGCCACATCCTTCTGGGCTAAGTTCAACTGTTGTCCTTTGGTCTCCTGGAGGGAGTTTAATGTTTTCAAGGTTCATTTAAGTGCAAAAATAGCAAAGCAAAAACAGAGAAATGGAGCCTCCCTAACATAACAAGTGATAACGCATACTGCCTAAGGGAAGAGAGAAAGGACAGAATAGATAGAAACCAACTCAGTGGTTCTTAGCTCTGCCAAGGCTGTAAAATCCTCTTAACTTTTAAGACTTTAATAGTAATTCTTTCAACCAAATTTTAGCATATCTTTAATCTTTATTTTGAAAAAGATCAGCATTAAAATACTAGGGCTGGCTATTTAAACCTCAGTACTTTATTGGTACTGACAGCAATTTGTCCATTAACCTGACAGCTTTATTTACTAGTTACTTTACAAATTAAGATTTTTGCACACAAAATACGCCGTTTTATCATAAATTAAACTACCCAAAAATATAACGTTCTACGAGTTCAGCTGAAATGATTAGACCATTAAACACAGAACTGTTTTGGATCATTTCCAGTTTCCACTTTATGCCTCGATGCAGAGGTCCAGGGTTCGACTCCGACCTGTGACGATTTCCTGCATGTCTTCCCCCTTTCTCTTTCCTGTCCATTAAAGGCGGAAAAGCCCAAAAAATAATCTTTTACCTTTAATACTTTCAGTACATTTTCCTGTTGATACTCACATACCTTTACTTAAGGAACATTTTCAATGCAGGACTTTTACTTGAAACAGAGTATTTTACAGTGTAGTATTTAGTACTTTTGATCATGGTTTTGATTTTGCAGTCCTCCTGTTTGCTTTATTATACCTGTGTCTAATGCTACGTTTACATGTGGCCGGCTATTTTCATAAACGGACGTTTCAACCTCTCGGTTTTCAGGAAAGTGTTCGTTTATATGTACCCGTGTATATATGCCGTCAGTGCAGTCAGGGGCACGCCAGACCTGTAGGTGGCAGTGTAACGAGAAGCTCAAGCCCACGTTAGCCAATCAGAATCCCGACAATAGCAACAACAGCAACCAATCACGTCCTTTTTCTCTCTCTCGGCTGCCTAAACCTCCGTTTGTCTCAGTTTACATGCAAACGTGCAAACGGAGATTTCAAAAATCTCCACTTTGGCCGGAGTTTTTAGAAATAATCGTTTTCTGTGATAAAAACTGGGTTTTCATGTAAATGAGAGGCCAAACCGCAGGAAAATATCGGCTTAACTCTGTTGTCATTTCAGACCTTATCACTTCCGCCTGCCTGCCCTCCCATCACTTAATTCACTTCACCTGCTCATCCTCCCCACTCTGTTCCCCATGCACTCATTAGCTCCCTAGTATATCTAGCCCTCTGCCAGATTGTCTGAGTGCTTTTGCCCTAGTAAGCTTTCAGCATCCTGTTTGTTGATTTGTACATAGTTTATAATTTTCGGTTTTGCCTCAGCCTTACCCTTTCTGTACTTTTGCCTGCCTGGAGTTAAGTAAAAGACATTTTGTTTCCACCTTTTTGCCTCGTGAGTTGTGCTTTTGGGTTCCCTTGTCTCAGATCCCTGACAACTTTAACTTAAGTAAAGGAGCTGACTACTTTTTCCACCACTATGTGTCTTTACAATACCATGAAACATGTTTCGGCACATTCTACACAGTTAGTATAACATACAGACTAAGGCAGATAGTAGCCTATTTGCCAACAGCTAATAACTGTGTAAGAATAAGTAACATTAAGAGGAAAACGACAATGTGATTCTCAGTACACCACTGAGATTCCTAGATGACATACTCTGTGTAAAACTGAATTTAACATGTTGATTTAGTGTTAATTTCAAATCACAAAATCTACCTAATCTTTAAATAATCACTAGCACATATGAAATTGTTAAAGATGTTAACTGGCTGGTCCAGGACATTTTTATTCAGTGAGTCAGACAATGTAGTGAGAAGCCTTGCACAAATGTTCCTCTGGGTCCTCACACCACAGCGTCACTCCGATTACAACCAGAAAGGCTCTGAATCTTTTCCTCCATCTGATGGACCAGAGTGTCTGTCACAGACTTCAGCTCCTCCAACTCTTTGACAAAAAAAACTTCTCTTTCACAGAGGCGTTTTCCTTCAGGGTCTGGATCTCCTCCTCCATCTGACGAACCACAGTGTCCTTCACAGACATCACGTCTTGCTGCTCTTTGAAAAACCTCTCTTGCTCAGAGACGTCTTTTTTCAGGCACTGAATCTTTTCCTCCATCTGATGGACCAGAGTGTCCATCACAGACTTCAGGTCCTCCAACTCTTTGACAAAAAAACTTCTCTCTCACAGAGGCGTTTTCCTTCAGGGTCTGAATCTTCTCCTCCATCTGACGAACCAGTGTCCTTCACAGACATCAGGTTTTCCTGCTTCGGTCCATCAGATGGAGGACCGCTTCTCCTCCTTCTTCTTCATTTTCCTCAAACCAATGTGGTGTCTAAATCTTTTCCAGGCTGAAGGTTTCTTTTTTTTCTCCTCAAGCTGTTCCTCAGAGTGGCCGATCTCTTCCAGTAGCTCAACATCTAGTACATGATGGTGGGAGGCCTGGTTCCGCTGCCTGGTCTTGTCCTTTTCTTTTTCCAGCTTGGAAAGTTCATTTTGGAAGGTCTGATTGATCTCCCGCTCAGTCTGGAGCTTATTGATCAGATCCTGTTTCGTTGAGGCCTGTTCTTTTTTTAGATCCTCCAACTCTTTGACAAAGGACTTCTCTGTCTCAGAGGCCTTTTCCTTTAGGGTCTGGATCTCTTCCTCCATCTGGTGAACCAGAGTGTCCTTCACAGACTTCAGGTCCTCCAACTCTTTGACAAAGGACTTCTCTGTCTCAGAGGCGTCTTTCTTGAAGTTCTGAATTTGTTCCTCCATCTGATGGACCAAAGCATCGTTTACAGACATCACGTCCTCCTGCTTTTTGAAAAACATCTCTTGCTCAGATGCGTCCTTTTTCAGGGTCTGGATCTCCTCCTCCATCTGATGGACCAGAGCATCCTTTTCAACCATCTGCTGCTTTAAAGCCTCCAGGTACTCTGACACATTTTCAGCTTGGGAGTGAATCTCTTTCTCCAGGTGTTTCTGACAGCTGTCGCCCTTTTCCTTCTCACCTTTCAGCTCAGTTTTAAAGCTCGGGTTGATCTGATGTGAAGCTCTCAGCTGCTCAAGTTCTTGCTGAAGAGCTCCATTTTTAGTTTTTTCAACCTGGAGCTCTGCTGAGAACTTTTCTTGGCTGATAATGTAAGCCACTTTGAGGTCCTCAAATGCTTGCTGAAGCACCTTCTTCCTCTTTAGTTTGATGGTATTTCGAACCTCAGTGGCAATCCTCATGGTGTCCATGGTCTCTGGGTCACTGAGCCTCTTCAGCCTCTCCAGTTCATTGCGTGTGTCCTTTCCTCTCTTAATGAACATTTCTTTTAGGCTCTTCTGACGAGCCAGCTGTTGTTTAGTCTCGTTCAGGTCTTTACCGAGTTCCAGCCTCGCATTATACTGCCAGGAGTTTCTGGTACGCTCATGCTTCAAAAGAGCAGTCAGCTGCTTCACTTGGTCGTGCAGGTTGACGGAGTCCCTTGGCCTCCTGCTGTTCCAATCCTGATCCATTTTTAGCTGGTAGATTTTCAAAGTTTCTTGTAGATGCTGTCAATGATGAACAGTTGTTTCTCACAATCTCTCTCTCTCTATGAAAGGTTGCTTTGCACTGACTAAAGATACATAGGCCAATTGGAACCTTTATGATAACATCATAAAAGAGATGTCATAACTTAAAGGACATTCTGGAAACAGTTCCATTCTCTCTAACTCATGTTCCAGACTTCCGCTGTTCTTTAAATGTTTACATTCAATTTACATTGACTGACCCATAGATATACAACCATAGGACTGACCTTTTTCATTTGTTTTCCTGAACAGTTTGTATCAGGTGATCTCCATATAATAAATCAGCATTTCAATTAGGGTTAAATACAGATATTTTAATGATTCAATGACACTGTCCTAACCAGAGATACACCAGCATTGGTTGTTTGTGCCCACTCTTCAATATTCCCATGTATGCGAGTTCCTAACTCAACGTGAGAGACTTTCTATGATGTTTTTAACAGATGATGAAGTTTAAAATACTAGGGGAGAGCCGGGACGATTGAAACGCGGGACGGATGAAACATTCCAGTTTTCTCCAAGTGCAATGATGACAGACAGACTTCCTTAGGTCAAAACATAGAGCATGTTAACGTCCTACTATCAGCCAAATATCTTCCTGTTATTTCCTTTTATCACGGAGTTACAGGCGATAAACGAGTTTTGATGGTCGAAAGTAAACTTCATTAGCGGTTACATTTTTTCGATTATTAATGAGTGTTTTTCATTTAAAGGTTCGACTACGTGCTTATTCAGTAGACCATTTATTGTTCTCCACAATCCCAGACTTTCATATTGCATGCTTGTTTACATGGAAAGCAAAACAGGTGATAATGGCATATGTCGATGTCGGGACGGTTGAAACAGCTGTTTCAACTGTCCCCGACCTGGCTGTAACTCCATGCATTTTAAGTAATTGCACAAATGTCTGTTTATACAATAATTTATGGAGGGGAGACATGGAAAAGCAGTTTTAGAAAGATGAAAATATATTTAGGCCCCCACCAGGTAGGGGGTCGAGTTTTCCCAAGTTATCCTATGGAGACTGACGGGCTGTGGGCACTTATTTGGATGTGCAGTGACCTAACCCATGTAAAAACCTAGTGAAACGACATTTTCCACAATAGAAACATGATATAAATGGGAAAACTTACTGTTCTAGCTATAAAAATGGCAGAATCACCCACAGTGCATGATATTTCAAAAACCTGAAATGCTTCATACACGCTTCAAGGTGACGGCAATTAGTGGTTAACAGATATTCACCAAGACGTATAGCCCAGCAACAATCTATCTTATATAAAACCTTTTGGGAGTACCATTCATGATATGTAGTAAAATATTGAAGTTGTGGGAGGTTTATATGTATTAAACTGTATGTTTCATCCGTCCCCCTATGCTGTTTCATGCGTCCCGACCAGGAGGGACGAATGAAACATTACGCACACCCCACTGTTGCTGTAATAATTCCTGAACAGTTTTGTTCAAAGCTGAAAATGCAACTGTATTTGACAGAGGACAGGTGTAGGTTGCTAGTGACAAAATATTAGCTTTCAGTGCGATACGATCGCTTTGTAAATTACGTTTAATTAAAAAGTGTTTCAACTGTCCCGGCTCTCCCCTACTGCTTACAGTAATGAGGTCATCAGACATTGCACACTAAACAGCTCTGCTACTCATATCTATTGACTAAACATGATAGTGACTCATACAGCAGAGTTTGTAATAGGCCTATATCAATGATGCCAAGTTTCCAAGAGATCATAAAACTTTTATTTCACTGAATGCACTCCCTAATATTATCTTTGAAGCTCATATAGCAATTACAGGCGAGAACAGATACTGTTTTGATATGAAACAGATATGGTTTATCATCTTAAATATATTTTTTATTTAATGACCATTGGTCCTCTGCTAAAGTATTTGGTAATATTTATTTATTCTGGCTTTTATCTGTCTTAAGAACACTAAACAAGTAAAGACCTGGCTCTCAGCTGCATGTATTGATGATTACTTACTCCAATTGTACCCTAGTTGTACCCCAATTTTGCTTGTGGTTTTGTTTAAATATTAAAATATGAAGAACTTTTTAGAATGGGTTTTGGTAAAGTGCTTTGTAAATTAATGTGTGCCTACTGCTTACTACTCAGATAATGGCATCCAGTACACAAGCAATTCACAAAAAATGTATCTTGCCTTTTTACACAATGCTCAGTTTAAAAATGTAACATCACTTTGCCCATTTTTGGCCTCGTAATGATTTTTTAACCAATACTATCCACCAATACAACATATTGAGCTAATCTTTCAAATTTAAGTCAGTTGGGGATTAATTTGACAACAGATATGAATTGTTATACTATTATGTGCATTTGTATGTGTTTATCCAACCCAGTCTCACGGCAGTTTGTGATAGCATCACGAAAATAAATCTATTAGATCGTGATACCATCACGATAGTTTCGTGATGGGATCACGTTTTTTAAACTAATGGGTTTAGAAAGCACCCCGCTTGGCCTGTGTTCCCTCTTAGGCTACAGCATACTATAATATTTCACCCGTAATAAGACCAAAATAATATTAAAATAAAGAAATGCATACCATGATAACATCTAAATAAATGTTGATAGATGTTAGCGTGATAGTTTTAAAAATATCAATAAACAACAAAGCAATCCAACTTCTGTGGCAATAAGACTAAAATAATAACATTAAAAGAAATACATATAAACCATGATAAGATCTTGTGAATACATGTTGACTAAAACAGCGGTTATTGGGCTAAAAATACCAATAATAGCAAAGATGTATACAGCTTCTCTGCTGCAGTCCAACTGGCACAAAGAATCGTGCTGTGATCATGAAAAATGCTTCACATTGAAATACATTTCAATCAGGAGAGACTTCATTTGCAGATATGCAAAAATATTTATTGTACAACTGCATGATAAAATGTACAAAGTCTTTTGGAGATTAGACTCCATCGAATTAATAATATTTTTAAAGGGGTAGAGAACAGGAACATAACCCCCCGATGGAGTCTTGACACTGGTGGCAGCGGAGAAGGAGCCCGGAGACCAGAGCGAAGAGGCAACGGAGCGGTCAGCCGGGAGAAACACGATGACCAGAGGCGGCAGGGGAGGTGGAGGGTCGAGCGCTTTGCCTGAAACGACAGCTGACAGCACAGGGAGAGAACAGATTTAAAGCAGAGTTGTAATGCTGTGATTGGCCCTTGAATTTCGTGGCCAAGTCTGATTGGTTAACTGAAAGTATCGCTTCTAAACAGCTGATTTGATTTAAGAACAAAGAGTAGTGATTGGGTTTATGACGTCTTCCTGAAAGAATTTGCGCTGAGCTTCATTAGTTTAAAAAATGTAATCCCATCACGAAAATTTTCAAAATATTATCGTGATTGTACGATCTAATAGATTTCTTTTCGTGACGCTGTCATGAACTGCCGTGAGACTGGGTTGTGTTTGCTAGCTAGAATTGACGAGGAGGATCCTTCATACCCAATACAAGTCGGTGGAGAGTTGTTTTCCCCTCCGGATGGGGCCGGACTTAAATGCTAGTTAAATGCTACTTAAAGTAGTCTATATCCACGACGTTCCACTTGCGGGATTGCTAGGTTGCCGCCAGAAATTCCGCCAGATGTCACTCTTTTTGGCCAGATGTCCGTCACATACCGCTTTCTTTGTGTTGGAATTTTAAACTGTGGATTTCTGAGGACTATGGTTAACTGCTCTTCAGATCTCTGCAGGGTAAATCCAGACAGCTAGCTAGACTATCTGTCCAATCTGAGTTTTCTGTTGCACGACTAAAACAACTTTTGAACGTACACGCGTACGTCCCATCCCGGAATGCTGTGTGGACTAGCCAGACCCTCTCCGCAGCGCTGTGGAGGAAGGTCTGGCAAAGCGAGACTAAACTATAAGAGTAGCTTTGACATCTCAATTGTGCCTGCGAGTGTCAATGGAGCAGTCCAACAGCGCTGTGTGTTGCTGTAATCATGGTTTGTCTTAGATCTCTGACTATGTGTTTGCTTTATTGTCATTATGTTATTCATGCTGCTGCGCCTGCCTCAGACACCACTGTGCCACAGGAAGTGATGAGTCACTCCGTAACTCTTGAGTGACAACTGGAAAAGGTCAGTAATGTTTTAACACGGTGATGGCAGCTATTGCAGTTATCAAATGCCATTCTCAGTGTAAAAAAAAAAGAAAGAAAAGGCTGAATTGTGGCACACAGTTTGTGTCTTTGATGAAGCGGCAAAGATCAACCTTCAGTTTCGGCATCTTAAGGCAATGGGATGAACAAAGAGCACGTTGGATTGAGGTGAACTCTGCGGCCCACACTTCCTCCACGCGTCTGAAATGAATCATTTTACTTTAAAAAGGATAAATCAAATCGCTAACAATGTCAGAATAGGGCAAAGGAATCTCTTTATTTTGTGATCAAACTACCCTTACAGTAGAACATGCAGGGTGTGGATCACATGTTCGGTTTATTGTACCATTTCTCAGCAAAGGCTTGATCTGAAAGCACTAGATCACAGGAAGCTACCCAGAGTCCCTGGGTACATCTGATTTGGCAGTGTTTCTATTGACAGAGCTACAAGCCTCAGCGGAGCTGCCTTTAATGGCATCAAAGAGAAAAGGCGAGAGATTAAGAGAGGGTGGATGAGGAGGGGAGGTAAAATAATAAAGAGAAAAATTTAATATAAGGCTACACTGGAGAATAGACATGACAAAATTGTTAGTTCAGGGCAAATGCTGCACTGTGACAGAGGTAATGGAATACAGCACAGCAACTGTTTTTATGTTGTAGTTTCTCTGTCAGGCTGTTGTCATGAACCATTTGTACAAAAAGCTACGTAAATTAGTCTATATCAACGACGTTCAACTTCTGGGATTGCTCTGGTGACGGAAATTCCGCCAGATGTCACTATTTTCGGCCGGATGTCCAATACCTTCTGCTTTCTTTGTGTTTCAATTTTAAACTCCGGTGGATTTCTGAGGACTATGGTAACTGCTCCTCAGATCTCTGCAGGGTTTTCTGTTGCACGACTAAAACAACCTTTAAACGTACACATGTTCCACCAAAACAAGTTCAGGTGAGTAAATAGAAAAAAATAGTGCAGAAAGTGTAAGTACATGTTGTGCTAACAGTAAACACATACAGAGTAACAGCTGGAAGTATGATATGAATAGGCGTGGGGAGTTCAGTCCCTGAGTTGTGTGGGTGTTTAATTCCCTTCACTGCATTCCCTTTCGTCACCTTTTGACTTCATTCTTTGCTCTCATGTGCGAAGCGATTCGGAGATAAAAAGGAGCCCTTTGCTTTATTTAAACAGACCCGACAAAAGTAACAAGGCAACATCAGATTTCAAACTTTTGAAACAACACCATTTCCATAAGGAAACTTCAAACTTGCTGAGGAACAAAAGGTGCCAGTGAAACTCCCAAAATCCATCAGACTTCACAGAGAAAGGGAAAGTGAACCCAAGATGTTGAAGGCTGTTCAAAAGTTGAGCTGTTAATGCATAACACATGCACCAATGACACTCTACTTCCATCACGCTTACCTTTCTCTTCCGTTGAAAACACTTAGACTGAGAATGAGTTATAAATCTGTGAGGGGAATTTCACAACCAAACACCACAGGCACTTTGTTAAAGCTAAAGTGCGTAGTTTCCGTCTCTCCCATGAGAAGTAATGACAACAAAACTGTCGGCGCGTCCACATGATACAAGCCTTCCGTGATCGCGCACAGCCCCCCCACCCCTCCTCCACACAGTTACTAGTAGCCAAGGAGGACACGGAGGATTAAAAAAACATGATGGGACTCTTCAGAAGAAGTAATTATCTTGACTTGAGTTTCTGCGTGCGAAAGTCGCCGGACGCTACAATGTTCGGAACATAGTCATACTAAGTAATCCAGAGAGAGTTGTGTGGAGCTGAGAGTCTTAATTAGCTTTGTAGCAACTAGCACACATTCTCGTAGTATCTGTGGACACTAAGCCCGAGTTATACTTTCCACACGGACGGTTGCCGGATAGTGACTTACCATACATTTATCCCAATGAAAATATTAACCCAAGCCATGATATTCTTTTCTGTCCTTAGCCAAGTAGTTTTTGTGCCTTAACTTACCCGATCACGGTTTGGTGCCTAAACATAACCGTTTTAGTTTCATACTCTTGTCTCACCCTTTCCAAAGTAAGAACATGGTTCATCTCCCAAACTCTAAGCACCAAACAACCCGACCTCCCCAAATGCGCTCCAGGACCATATCAACTAATCAGCACTTACTCAAATGCACCAACCAAACAAAGAGATGGAAAAGCCTGCAATTTTTTATGACCTGGGGCCTGTATCACAAAACCAAGATAAGGGATAACTGGATTTCCCCGTTATCCTGGATGAATTTAGCCTTGACTCAGTTTCACGAAAGCGGAGGCACATAAATCCCCATGGAGATTTATTTTGTGCAGCTAGCCTGCTCCCGACCAGGCTAACAGCCAGGATTTATTTAATCCTGGAGCCTTTTATGATCACTCAGCAGTGGTTTTACCCTATTGATATTATCAGCCTGGATTAAAATATAACAGGTGCATATTGCTGTTTATTTAAGTACTGATATAATTTAAAGTTGTGACCATTATTCTTTTTTAAATAAGCATTCATGTGACAGTCATTGTTACTGTTATATTGCTGTATGAAGACTGCTGTTCACATATTGTTGTTAGAAGTTTGATGAATATATTATGGCAGTTGTTGAGATAATTAGAAAAGGCTGATAACATTTCAAATGGGTTTTAAATGAAGTCTGTTGCTAAGGGCAATACATACAATGCTGTACACTTCTATAGTTGACCAATACACCTTGAATTATTTTAGTTGATTAATTTTTTTTTTTTATTCTTTAACAATAAGGATCATGTTTGTTCCTCTTCCATGTGCATTGTATTTGGCATTCTTAGCACACAATTTGTGTTGTCCAGTAAACTGGGACTATAATTTGGGAGGATTGTACAATTTTAAGAACATATCCTAATTGTACAATCCTCCCAAATGATAGACTTAGTTCACTGGACCAGTAACTATCTGGTGATGTATACTACTGCACATTCATGTAACAACAGGGAGAGGACACCTCAATGGTTTTTGACCTTATATTTTGCTGGGGGGAAATAACTGATGAATATACTCTGTTCCATTCATGTTTACAGTGTGCATGGAATTTATCACTTAATTATCTTTATAGTTTCTAGATTTTAGAGTCCAATTTCTTCAGTATCTTTATTTTCTATGTCCATACATATGAGGGAGTAAAGCATATAATATGTAGAGAAGGAAACTTGTACAGGATACATTTATGAACTACTGCTCTTAACTGAAAGCATTCAATGAGTCACTGTCATTTGCAAAAACGAACAGTTGTACACTTGCATTAAAAGAAAAAAAAGGAAAAAAAAAAAAAAAAAAAAAAATATTGTTGCCCGAGAGAGAGAGAGAGAGAGAGAGATATATAGATATAGAGAGAGGAACAGAGTGAAAGAGATATTTACGTATCATATTCTAGCGTTGTAGAAAATTGATCTTCATGGTAAATTTCCTGAGTAACATTATCTTCTGCTCAAGTTTAAGGCAAAGAGTACAACTGTTAATTTGTGCAAATGATTATAATCATTTGCACAAATTAACAGTTGTACTCTTGTACTATAGTAGCCTAATCATTGAATGGTATGATTATGATGGCTTCAATTCAGAGCCAGTTAATGTATATTTTTAGGCTGCTTACGCATTCAGTCGGTCCGTGATCGTCTGCCTCGCTTTCTCTCGCCGTTTCATTACAGCGGCCGTGTTTCTTTTCTTTTTCTACGTCGTCATACTTCCACAAGAAGCTGCTGCTCACTCTGTATAAAGTATGTACAATGCGTATTCTCCATTTTGGCATCAGTAAATCTGTGATCGACCTCGCGGCCTTTTGAGGAAAGCCGTGGACGTGCATCTATCTGAATTACTTCAGCCTGGCTCGACCTAGTCGCTCCTCCTCAGCCTGGCTTGGCCTTCATGAAACGCACCAAGCCAGGCTGCACAGATTAGACTAGGTCAAGCCTCGCTTTATCACTTATCCTGGATTTATATATTCTGCTTTTGTGAAACAGGCCCCGGCGTCTTAGGCAACAACAAATAGGACACACCATGATGATGTTTTACAAGTAAACCAAATTAGACCAAATTAAAGGATTATTTAGATGTGGGGTGTGGTTGTGGGTGTGTGGTCAGTATGGTCGGTAGTGTGCATGTGTGATGGGTATAGGAGTGTGTGTATGTGTGTGTGTTGTAAAGTGCAAACAAAGCATAAAGATAAATAAACTATTACTACTACTGAGCAACATAACCAAACCAACAGATAAGAAGTGAGTGCTGAAACAGCTGTAGAGAGATTAGAGCTGCACTGCAGCCAGGCTTAAAGCCACACAGGCGTTTTCAGTTATTGCGGCTGATTAGACTCTGCTCAGGTTGAATGTGGGCCAGAGCTTTGACGGGGACTTATTAGCGCACAAATTCTTTCTACCAATAAGAATGATTAAGCTGTCATTTGCCCTGCCCTAACAGGTGCAACAGCACTAGCGGGGGAACTCAGGAGGATGTCACTCAATCAGTCTAACCACACCCACACAGTCCTGGGAGGAGGTCCAATCAGCCACATTAACTGAAAACACCTGTATGGGCCTTTAAGTAACCTGGAGCACTCAGGTGTTCCAAGTTACACTAAAGATCCACCTGCAGAGTGAGCATAGAGAAAGGTGTATAGAGAGGTGAATCATACAGCAAACACAGGACACAGCAGGGGTAATCACAGCTGTAGATGAACTATCCACAGCAAACAAACTGAACTTGCTTTATGAAAGGTTTGACACACATGACTTCTCTTCTAAATGTAAATGTAGCAGCGTTTTGGAGGGTTGATAGGCTCTTAATTGACTCTAAAGAGATGGGGACATTTTTTATTTATTTATTTTTTTCTCAAATGCTAATGTTAACAAGGCCACTGGACCAGATGGCATTCCCGCTTTTGTATTTAAAATATGTGCAGACAAATTAACACCTGCCCGGTGCCCCATCTTCCAGGTCTGCAGACTCTAACGTTGTACCAGAAAAGTGGAAAAAAAAGGCAGTCATCACGCCTGTGGCCAAAAAACATGTCCTAAAGAATACAACAATTTCAGACCAGCTGCTTTGACTCCTGTGGTGATGAAATGCATGGAAAGAATTATGGTGAGCACGCTGCGGTCTGAGAAATGAAGGGGGCAGTGGTGGCTTAAAGGTTAGAGAAGCAAGCTTGTGACCGGGAAGTCGTCGCTTCAGTCCCCAGACCGACAGGATAAAATCTGGGTGGGGAAAGCGAAAGTGCAGCACTTGTCCCTCCCTTGATTAAGGCCCTTAACCCCAACTGCTCTAGTGGAGCTGCTCAGTGGCCGGCAGATCAGACTGTGGTTGTACTGGGCAGCTTCCAGGCATGAGTGTGTAACTGTGTGAATGTGTCTCGAGAATACCAAGGCCCATGCCAGTCCATTGTTTGTATTTCAGTTCCATATGTAACACCTTGCGCCACAGCTGTGATCCATAGCGCAACCCACACCTGGAGCATGGTGACCCGTCTACCCAGTCTGTAACCAAATCCTGCACACCAGACCAGCAATTACCTAGAATCGCCCCAGTTTCCTACCATCTTTAACATGAATCAATGAAATGTGAAGGCTAAATCAGGATGAAGCTCTGCATGCAGGAGGATCCAACAACAACATGAAACAACTTTTCAAATAGATGTAGTTTATGTCACAGCCTGGGTATGAGAGGCAGTGAGCCTGGTGAGTGATATAGCATCATTTCGATCACTTTTACCCTCCTGGGTAAACTGGGTAATTTTATTCTGAATTAAAGATCAGATATCAAACATCACATAGGATGTAGGTCAACCCCTGGCCTGTTGAAGCAGCTGGACAGACTCCAAAATTAAATATAATCCTTGACTCTGAATCAGAAGAGTTATGAGCTTATGAGGCATGTGTTAAAGTAAAAAACAAAAAACAGTCATATTTCATGGCCTGGATATTTTAACATCTGCCAGACTTTACTATCATTTGCCTCTGCATATTCCACATGTAGATGTCAATAAAGTCAATAAGCTTTGAAATAAGTGGAAATAAGGGTTCTCCTTAATAAAAAGTATTACAGAATAACAAAATCCACTTTTTTGAGTTAGTAAATTATACATTCAATTTATTATACCATCAGTTAATTCTGGGCCCAGTGTAGATAGTCTCAGCAACATATTTTATGGTACTCCTTTTTAACCTTTTAAGTCTTCTTTCAGGGCCCCTCACTCCACCCAAACTGTGCTTACTAAAGTGGTAAATGAGATCCTTAATATGTATTCAGATTCTACCTCAGTGCCTTTTTAGTGGATCTAAGTGCAGCTTTTCATACCATTTAATCATTGTGTCCTCCTACTGATTGGAAAATCTATTTAGTGTCTTTGGCCTAGCTGTAGCGAGGTTAAAGTCTTAGTTATCTGAACAAACATAGTGTTTCCTTTAATAATACAAAATCAATATGTACTAATGGGAAATATGGAGCACCTCAGGGCTCTGTTCTTGGCCCTATGGATTTTTCTCTTTATATTTCACCTCTTGGCCAATTAATTTCCACTGCTATGCTGATGACACTCAGCTGTATGTGCCTTTTAAATGCAGATGACCCAAATTATTAAATTAGAGGTCTGCTTGTCTGCTGTGAAAAACTGGATCTCACATAATGCCCCACTCCAAAATGCTGATAAAACTGAGATGCTGGTCATTGGCCCTGCTCGACATAGACACCAGTTTGATCAAGTAACAGTAACTCTCGACAACCAAGTCAAGAATCTTGGTGTTATGTTTGATCAACACTTTAAATGACTTCCTTTTGACACTTTTGCATCATAGCAAAAATTAAGTTTTTTTAATTAATCTTTGGCTGATGCAGAGATGCTAACTTGCACATTGCTTGATCCAAACTTGATTTTTGTTATGTTTTACTGTTAGGCCTGCTGCATGCTTGGACTAGAAGTCTCCAAATGGTTCAGAATGCTGCAGCTACAATCTTAGCTAAAACAAAAAAATTGGATGACCTTAGAGCAGTTTTAGCTTAACATTTTTAGCTCCCTCTCTATGTCAGATAAGACTTTAAGGTGCTTCTAAATTTAAAATCAGAATGCCCCTTCATACCTGTCTGATCTCCTTAAACCTTAGATTTCATCCTGTGCACTCCGCTCTTAGAATACAGGGCTCCTGTCTGTACCCAGAATGAAAAAGAAGTCAACAGGCTGCAGGGCCTCTTCGTATCGTCTGACTCTCTTTAAATCCAAAATCAAAACTTATCTTCATGGCCTTAACTTTCACATGCTTTCACCTGTTACCATTACCTGTCCCGTGGGTCGGTCTCAGTCTCAATTAATCAATTAAGCCTTCTACAATAGTCCATGTTTGTGCTGCCAATAAGAACTGTCTGAAAGCCACTGTATCTCTCTAACCCTTTTGTTTCTGTCTAACAAACACAACTGCGGGCCTCTTTCTCTCCCCAGACCTTGAAAACTATTTTATCAAAATGATTAATATAAAGCATCAGCCAGATTGTAATGGGTTAAATCACACATTGTTATTTTTAAATCCACTCCTGACTGCCAAAGATCACAACTCTTCATGCATCCTGCCTGCTCTAATTTCATTATTTACAAACTGGCTTTCATCTCTGTTCTGTAGAATATGGAAGTGTAAAATTTAACATATGGTGCTAATAGAACATGATAACAAGCAGAGAGTGATAGGCGAGAGTGGAGGCTTTACAGTTGCATCACAATTCTCCATGCTACCATCGCAGGGGTAGTCATTAAGGTCCAGGGAAGCTATTACTATGTATAAGTAATGTCTGTATAGGAGCCAGCCCACAGGAAGAGAGCTATTTAAAGACAAATATTGCAGAGTGACTGCAGACAGGCATATGTAAAATAGTGTTGGAAGGTATATTTATTTATAAATGTAGGTTTCCGTGACACAGTAAACTGTCTTGTCTTTGTAGCTCCAGTTTCTACTCAAAATATTCTAATACTCTCTGGGAATGTTAGTTTCCAACGAGCTGGTAATGGTAGCAGATTCAGCCACATGCACATTTTCCACTGTATGTTGATCGAAATAATCTATTCATTCATTCACTGCAGGAACTTAATAATAACTTAACTTTGAGTTTCCCATAACCTGAACTTTAAATCCAGTATAATTTATATATTTCTATCAACAGTCGATCACATTTTTATTGTTTTTTATTTAACCTTTATTTATACGGGTAATTTCATTGAGACACATGGTGTCATTCTCAAGAGAGACCTGTTTGGGACAATACACAACATTACTTACAGACTAGTCTTTATCCTTTGCGTATCACTTCCGATGCTGCAGGAAATTCCGCCGGATGCATGTATTTTCCGTTAACTACCGCTTCCTTTGTGTTGGAATGTTAAATTCGGTGGGTTTATGAGGACTATTGTTGCCTGCTCCTATGATCACTGAAGGCTAAATTGAGACAGCTAGCTAGACTAGCTAGACTATATGTCCAATCTGAGTTTTTTTCTCGCACGACTATTTTGCAGCGGCTCTGTGTGGAGTTTAGCACCGTCCGTGACGATTCTGATTGGTTTAAAGAAATGCCATTAAACCAAAGCACGATTTCCTCCCATCCCCGAATGCTATGTGGCGTAACAAGACCCTCCTTCAGCACACTTTGGAGGAGGGTCTGGCAAAACGAGACTACTTACTGATGGACAGACAGATTACATTGAGAACTCGAGTAGAAAATGTTAACATATCAAACACTTTATTTCTTGCATTGTGATGAATTTTTATGCAACAATTTGTGCCTAACCTGCATCAAGTTTGGTGCAAATGTCTTTATTTATGTACAGGAAATTAAAATAGGTTGCTGGGGTGAGTTGCATTGGCCAGTTTTGATATTGTATCCCCCCTGTAAATTATGCCTATGCTGTACTGTATGTGGAGGTGTCAAACATAGTGACGAACCCACAGGGAACACTAACTCAGCAGTTCCCTTCGGTTTTATGGAAGGGTTTAGTTTTTGGCTCATTTTTTGGATTTACGGCCGGCAACTTTACTGTTTTGGTTTAGTCTCACGAATCAAAGATGTCAAGATGTCAGGGACACACCAGCGCTGCCCACTGACGTCTCCAAGTATCCCCTGCGGTCTCGGTCTCTCCTGTCCGTGCTCCTGCTGCATTTCCAATCTCTACCCTGGTGTTTGATGTGCTCTCTGTTGCTTGTGTTAGTTTGCAATCTCTTTTTAACCTCCTCTTCTGGTTACACTCTGTGCTGGTCTCCCTGACCTGAGAGAATATATTCAAACAATACTGATAACCACACACCCCAAGGCTGCATGTTTACCTAGTGTCACTGGTGTGTCTAGTTATTCTGGCCAACAACTTCCACCTTCCTGGTTTAATCTTAATAAATAAATGAAAAATGTCATATCTGAGGCACATGTTGTGTCCCTGTTCCATGCAACATGCTAATTGTATACAGTAGGGACTATATATGTAGAAAGTATTCCTTTACTAAATATAATAACTTTCCCATTTGTGTACCAACAGGAAAAAATTTTAAACACAGTCTGTCAGACTTTTTAAGACTATTTAAATTTCCCCGACAGAACAATTTTCTTTAAAGGGTAGGTCTTGCAGACAGCTGAAGTCCACTGCAACACTCTAATGGCTTTCTATTCTCACTGCAACATACAATGGGTTCAGAAAGTATTCAGACCCCTTCTCTTTGCTGAAAATCTTTTAAATTAATTTTCCTCTCATGAGTACCCCATAATGACAAAGCTAAAATAGGATTTATTAATTTTTTTTAAATATATTGAGGATGGAGGTCTGGTAGTCTACTTTTTTGCGGCTTTGTTTCTTTGTTAGGTTAGACACTATTTTAATAGTTTGGGGGGGCCTATGTGTCCGACGGCCCTTTGTGGGTTGGCTTCTTTTGCTCTTTTTGGCCAGACCTCCAGATTCCCATAGTTTTGGTTAAATCTTTGGTAGTTAATTGTTATGAATAAAAATAATTTACTTTAACTAATCCTGTGGTCTAGACCTATCTGTAAAGTGTCCTGAAATAACTTCTGTTATGATTTGACACTATCATTGTTTTCCCTAGGTTTTTGGAAGACTTAGGTGCATGCATTTGGCGGGGGGTTTAGGGGTCCTCCCTCAAGAAAAGAAAATGCAATTTCATGTAATTTTGGACCACTATTATTTCCATATCTGTGTCTAAAACATTGGAAAAGCTAGAGCACATAATAAATAATGCTCAAAAAGCTTAAAGACAAAACTTGCTAAAGAATCAATCATTAGATCTGAGAAAAGTAATTTAGTTACATTAATTTGGCTTAGGTGGTAAACCCGGACTATAAATAAAATTGAATTCAAGTTGAGTTCTTCTGTCGTGGCCATAAAACAGAAATAAAAATGAAATATCACATCGACTGCCTTTTCACCCAAGACTAGGAGTTCTGTCTTTTCTCTGGTTAACTGCAGCTTTTTTAACATCCAGAGATTGATGTCCTTTAAGCAGTTGAACAGCTAAAGTGCTCATGTTACCAGGATAGAATGGAATGTAGAGTTGGGTGTCATCTGCATAGCTATGATACTTATATGTAATACTTGATCTACCGCTTGGGGGGTATCGCCATCAGGTAATTTATAAATAATTCCAAAAATACCTCCCAACCACACATGAGCCCAAGTCCAAAGATATTTTGTCTGTTTGGGTATGATCTGCATCCTAGAGCATGTCTGGGCACTGAGGAAAACTCTATATTTAAACTTAACCCTCCCGGTCTCATTTCGAGCTGCCAGTGTGTGAAGTTTCCCAGTTTGAAGAAAGCATCAGGAACAGACAAAAAAGTAACTGAACAAAAGGTGTAAAAGAGTGCATAAGCTGATGCAAAAGTGTCCTCCAACTCACCGTCAACTTGAATAAGCTCTCGTCAGGTATTTGTGGTTATTGTTGTGGGATTGTGGATCAACATTGTGTTTTCTTGCTTTAGTCATTTGCTGATACAAACAAAAAAAGGAAGTGGGAACAGTGGAACAAGCCTCACTTGAGTATTCTTGTTTTTGTTCTCTTTGGTACATAGCAGGCAGCCAACGTCCCTTGCAAGTCAAACACAAAAGCCGTTTCAAAATAAATAGAAAACTGTGCTTTAAGGCTATGTAGGCAATAGCCCACTGTGTGTGCATTCAAGTGCTGCCAGTCCAAGTCCAGAGGAAAGCTTTTTTATCAACCTGCTCCATACAATCAAATCTTACCCTCCTTTACTTTTTTTCTTCCTGCCTTTCTCTCTTGTTTCATCCAGTCTCTCCTTCCCTTTGTGTCGATGTCCCAGAACTCGAGCACACTCTGAGCCTTCTGGTTGAGAGCACTCCAGTGGAAAACAAAACATGTCACAGCCTTTCATGAGCTTCCACTTCAACCAGCTATTTTTTTGGTGCCTATGGAAGAAAAAAAATTATTTTGCATGTATGCAATAGCCCAATTCAGATTGAGATACAAAGAGTTCCTCCTCTCTTTCTGTCCCTATTTCTCTTTCTGTTCTGTCCTTTTGTTGTTGCTAGAGAAGACTAGTTGGCTCAGCTGTTTAGCCTCAACCTCAACCATTGCTGTGTGCCATCACGTTTGTTAAAATAGATCATTTGTCATTTGTGACAATGCTGAAAACAACATATAAGAACAACAGCACATGTTCGTGGCATTTGTATTTCACTTCCCTGAAAGTATTATAGGGTGCACAATAACAATTGAGGAAAATATATTTAAAAAAAAAAATATTCCTGGCAATATTTCACATTTGGAGCGACAGTGCAACTGTTTGGCCGCAAATGTGCTTGTCTCTCTGCCTTAGACACAACTGACAAATATAATGGAATTAGGACATAATTTCAAAAAACACATTCACAAACAATGTGAATTGTCGTCCATAAAAAGCCCAACAATTAAATCTTTAAAAGAAGCAAACTGGATAGATATAACTCTCTTTGGGTGGGTGGCATTCTTTTGTGTTTTGCCCTCTTTAGTTATTGTTGCATGTTGTTACTTGCAAGCCCAAGTTGCTATGTATAAATGAGCTTAGCATTTGATTGCAGAGCCCATTTGTAATAACATGTGCTATGTAGATAACATTGCCCACCCTGCCTCTATGTATTCGTCATGAATTACAAATTCAATTTACTGATGTTTCAGGAAGTAGACATGGACATGCTGACAATCTGCTGTTCTTGTATTTTTTTAAATTTTTACAGAACAGACAGAAACGAAAATCACAGGAAGTTTGACGGCGGAGAAATTTGACATGTCTAGCCTTCAGCAGATCGCTCTGCACTGTTGTTGCATGAAGTTGAACTTACCCTGCTGACATCTCTCCACCAGCCTTTGCTCCGCTAGCTGTCACTCATCTCCCAACAGCCATTAAAAATGAACACTTGCTTTTTTTTATTTTTATAACTTCTTACTCTGCCTTTAAAGAGCTTCTTTAATTGCATGTGACGCAGCATTTAATCATTCAGAAACCTTCCTCATACAACTATACAGGCTTTTTTTCCCCAGAGCTGTAGACAGGCTGCAGAAATAGGCGACTGTTAGCCGCGTACAGAGCAGACATTACGGTTAAGTTTAGGCAAGAAAAAGTAAGCGACGTGATTAAAAAAAAAGACAAAATTATGTAAATATATGAAATGACAAAGATCTTTCTATCTATCTATCTATCTAAGCAGGCTAGAATACACTGACCACTGAGATTGAAATCTGTGCTTTGCCACATGTTATGAAGTACTACTGATGACTGTTACTGATGTCAGTAAAGGACTTGTACATTCCAAAGAAAGGAAAGGCATATGTCAATCATAAGCGCAATGTGTTGATGTTCATGTTGACAGCATCCTTTTATTGCCTTTCAGAGTGACAACTTGTGAATGACACGCACAGAGAGCAGCAAAACAGAATGTGGACTATCTTTGTGCAGCCTCAGTATAGTGTTGTCAAGATCAGACAGCTGCTTTCTTCCTTCTGTTTTGTAAGACAGGCAGATTCTAGTATTCGCTTCTATCACAGCAGTGTTTGGGTCACTTGAGGAGAACTGCACAAATCTATGTTGTCGGCTATCACTACCATTCATTCAGTTTGAAAAGGAATCTGGAATTACTCACTTGGGCCAGAAATAAGAAGATAAAAAAAAAACTTTAAACAGGGTAGGCAGATATACCATATTTAACATATTAAAATGTAGTCAAAATATGCAATAAGCAAATTAAAGAAGTAGTCTTTCAAATTACATTAAAGCTTTAGTGCGTAACCATTTTGCGCGATCACGGAAGGCTTGTATCATGTCGACGGGCAGTTTTGTTGTCATTACTTAGAATTCCTCAAGGGGGCGACAGAAACTATGCACTATAGCTTTAAGATACATAGCACCAGTTTATGGCCAAAGGTGTGTAATGTTGTCTTCATCACCATTGTCGTTGGGGTGGTCATCGTCTGTTACCATGGCGGCAGAGCCTGCACCAGGGGCTTTCATGACACTATCAGTCATTATGCTTCTTCCTCTTCTTCTTTAGTTTTGGCCTATGGTTTTTTTTTGCCACTTGGCAACAAACAGGCATTACATCACCAACTGGAATGGAGGGTGCATTATCTTGGCAATTTAGAAGCAATGATTCGCCAAACCTGCTTTTTTCCAGTGTAACAAATTTCATCTGATTTTTATTTTTGAGTAAGAAAGATGTTTCAAGGGGAAATGTAGTGTAGTAAAAGTATACATTTTATTTAAGAAATGTAGCGGAGTAAAAGTATACATTTTATTTAGGAAATGTAGTGGAGTAAAAGTAAAAGTTTCTGGAAATATAAATAACAAAGTAAAGTACAGATACGTGAAAATTCTACTTAAGTACAGTAGTGAAGTAGTTGTACTTTACATACGGCAGTGTGAAGGCCTATGTCTGTTTGTGCATTTGTATGTGTGTGGGTTTTTGTAATTATTATTATGATGGTAAAAACACAGAAGTGATAAGTTGTATCTATTTAATAGATTACTTGACAGTGAAAAGTTGTAAAAACTCACAACTTTGTTGTCAGCACTCCCTATCTATTCACAAACAGGATGTGTCTGTGTGTGTGCAAGGGAAATGCTACTCTGTAAGGAGCCTTTGTCTAGTGGCCTGCAGTTAAGCCTTTGAAGAAGTGGCCCCCTCAGTGGAGATCTCTCTCCTCACCACACACACACACACACACACACACACACACACACACACACACACACACACACACACACACAGTGTGCGAATGTTGCATCACTACTTAACATAGCTGGAGTGGTTGACCACTTTTGACAAATTGCTACCAAAAGAGGAAAAAGTTAGAACTCTGGAGCAGACTAAAGTCTTAACTTCTGGGGAAAAATTACAATAGTACACAATATCCTATTTACACCAACATGGGAAGCCACCAATAATAAAACTTTTAACATTCTGTTACTGCAACTCTACAATTGTCATAAATACATAAATACAACAACTTTTGGTCGCTAAAAAGCTTCAATCTCAACTGGAGTGTATGTTGCACAAGTTGATGAGCTCATCAGAGAATTACTTTTCATTAGTCAGGTGAACAGTCCCTCCACCAATGCTGCACAGTCACTCAACTTGATATTAGGGGCAGTTCACCCTTTTTTTATTTTCCTTTCCTCTATTGCCATAGATTTGATTTATTTGCCCAGGTTTTGAGAAAGCTGTCTCTGAATCGTCGGCCTCCATCTCAATAATATAAATAATAATAAACTTTATTTCTATAGCACTTTTCATAACAAGGTTAGAAAGTGCTTTCAAGAAAAACAGAAGATAAAAACCAAGAACAATACACACCACAATGAAGTAAAATACAAAAAAAGAGGTATCATAAAACACCTTAGAAATAAATAAAATATATGCATATGTATACATACATCAATACATATACATGCACATACATTAAATGGAGAAGGCAGGGCGGGGTAATAAAACCCAACATTATATAAAATATTCATGAATGCTTTCCTATAAAAGTTTTAAGAAGGGATTTAAAAGATGCTTATGATGTGGCGTGTCTGATTTCGATAGGGAGAGTGTTCCAGAGTCTAGGGGCTCTAACAATATGGAGGCCAGGCTTAGGCTGGCAATTCTGGCAAATGCCAAACGGCCAGCCCCCCCTAGCAAGGCCTACACCGGCAATGTGGGAAGAATATTATGAAGTGGGAAAATTGGCCTGCGTGTCATAGCCACCTTAACCCTTGTGTTATCCTCGGGTCAAATTTGACCCGTTTTCAACGTTTTTTTATATCAGAAATATGTTTTTGTTTTAACCAAATTGACCAAAAATAACATGGATGCATGAACATTCTTCGCAGGTAAAATTCATGATTACTTTCATTGAATTTTGGGTGTTATATTCAATTTTATAGCATTTGAAAAAGGGTTAGGGGTTAGAGGGTAAGGGTTAGGGTTATGTAATAAAAAATGTAATGGTTTTAAAACAGTATTCTGATCAAACTTTGACAGAGTGTGATTCACTCATCATCTTCTGATCTTAACAATTAGTCAAAATAATTCATAATTTCTGCTTTTTTTTAAAACTAAAAAAATAGGTTTATTGACCGTGAATTTAAAAAAAAAGCATCGGAAAAAGAGAATAAAACGTCAGAAAAAAGCGTAAAAAGCTAAATTTTGACCCGGAAGGACAAGTTCATGGTGGACGGGAAGACAACACAAGGGTTAATGTTAGAGCAGCCCAACTGTCGTAAATGTCATTCCCCCTCTCTCTCTCTCCCCCCTTTCCTGTCCTCAGCTATTCTATCAAATAAAGCCCAAAAAGAATCTTTAAAAACACGTGTTCTCCATGGCCTGACCTTAGAAATGAAAGACCTAAAACAAGACAGTAGAGCTACTAGAAAAAAATTGTCACACACAAAAAAAGATACATACTTAAATCGATATATATATATATATATATATATATACATTTTTTTTTTTCACCCCTGAAAGCTACTATAGCTGTTTAACATCCCAACTGTACAGAAACAAATGGATTCAGGGATTTGAAAAGAGACAACGCTGGTTGAATATGAAGTGATGCTGAATGTTTGAAGTGGAGAGGAAATACTACATCATTATCACCACATGTCACCAGGGAAGATGAAAGCAGAATCAGACAGGGGAGGGGGTGAGCGGGGTCACTGTGGAGCTGCCTGGGGTTTCCCTTTCACCTCTGACAGATGGATGGGATGGCCTTAAGGCAGAGCATGTGAACGGGCCCCCCAATGCTGACAGTGCACACACTGCTTCCTTCCTCTGGCAGTCTCTCTCTCTACACACACACACACACACACACACACACACACACACACACACACACACACACACACACACACACACACACACACACACACACCTCTGAATCTTTTTTGCCACTTTTGTTTCTTACAGTTGAGGGTGAGTGACAGATCACATTCTACCAGGCATTGAATGCCAACCTGTCAAACGTCTCAATGCTGCAGTTATTTTGTCCTGTCTGTGTGTGTGTGTGTGTGTGAGTGTGTGTGTGTCTGGATGGGTATGCTTTTTGTTGTTCATGTTTGTGAATAGATTCCATTTATTCATCTGAAGATAATACTTCTTTGGATTTATTTTTGACACAAATAGTACATCTCTGTAACCCTGTATTCAATTTTTCATGTACTAATGCAACGTTTTTGATTTTTAGGTTTGAATTCTCCCTCAATGAGTTGTGACCTTCTGGAAAAGAATGTAGTAAAATCAAGTTGCCAAACTTAAATTTGCCCCCTAACAGAACTCTACACCCGGTCAGTACTCAGGAAAGTCACTACAATCACCCAGGAGCCCATCTACCCTCTCCACCAATCCTTTCAGTTACTGCCATCAGGTCGACACTACAGAGTCCCGTTGGCACGGAAAAACATACCAAAAAAATCCTCCACCTCCACTGCCATCACCACACCAAACATATCTTATTCCATTCAATTTTTTTTTTTGCAGAGTTTTGCATTTTTGCAGTTTGTTATTGTCAATGTTTTTACACGGTTTTTTATGTTTCTTTTATGTATTTTATGTTATTTGAGCCTGTACTTTCAAAGACATATTTCTGTAACTCATGACAGACAATAACGTTTTTTTTCTTATCCTCTTATCTTATCCTTTTAATAGATTTCCGTAACAGCTAAATAAAAACGTACTGCTAACATGCAGCCAAGCTTGCTACATCTGGATGTATCGTTGTCATGATGGGTGATCAACAAGAAATAAGCTGATCTCATGAAAATGAATCTCCATCCATCCATCCATCCATCCGTCCATGCATCTGTCCTTCTACACCTACTTTCCCTGCTCGTGGTTGTGGGTGGTTGAAGCCCAGTGTCTAATGATTGCCACTCAAACACTCGGAAACTCAAAAACCAACCAGCACATTCCCACCTACACACAGGAGAGTTTCCAGTTCATGTGTTTAGACTGTGGGAGGAAACCCACACAAGCACAGGGAGAACATGCAACTCCACACAGAAAGGCCCCAGCTGACCTCGTCGGGTTCAAAAACAGAAACCTCTTGCTGTGCTAACCATTCGATTGACATGCTCTTTGAGGTGAATACCATTTCCTTTGTGATCACATTCAGTGATTGTCTTCTGTGTGGGTTTTATGCCTTGCAAGTGTCCACTTTTTCAGTCTGCAAGAATGCAGAGTACCTCCGCAGCGCTGTGTGTCAGGTTCTGGGAACCACTCATCAAAAAGTCGCTTAATAACGCCACTTTTGGTCAAAAACTCCAAATCACTTTTCCACTGTTGTTTCCACATCAAAGAAAACAGATTTGTCATCAGAGCATGGATAAGAAAAATTATAATGACCTGATAATGATATATTAATGATTTTTCAACAGAACTAAGTCGATAGACATTTGACTGTGTAATTCTGGAAAGGTTGTGTACAGAGGGCTAGATTTATTAACACTAGCGCAGTTTGCGCTGCGTCGTTTATGCGAGTTCGGTAATAGCGCACGCTATGCTTCCACAGTTTGCGTAGTATTTATCAACCCTGACACCCATCAGGCAATCAGCGTCTTTCTCCGCCCACTATACCGTAAATTGCGCTGTAGCAAAGCGGTACTGGTGCTATGATATGGCTGAGTGCAGACTGCGATATTCCCACTGCTGATGCTATGACTGTTTGAAATGATCCTGATGCCGATATTTGTAATGTAGCGAGGAGTTTACGCTGAGTGGGAGATTCAATTTCATCTTTGATTTCTTCCAGTAACTCTAATATTGCATGTCTGCTTGATCTGTAACGCTAAATTATGTTGTGTTCACTGACAAAGTGTGATTCTTCTGTTAAAAATATTTTCAGCCTCGCCTATGTCTTCGTCTTGCTCAAATTGCTGTTGCCATTTCACCAGCGGCATAAAGGTCTACGAGGAAACTCGATTGCGGCTGAAAGAAGGCGGAGAATTTCCCCCGCAGAATAGAGGCGCTCTTACTGACAGTCTTTGTAAATACCACGGAATATATAATTAGGTGCACTTTGCGCTTATCCTCCCACCTTTTTGGGTGGAACTCTCCTTTCCACTACCACCCTCCACGAACGCATATTGAAAGCGCAACTTGGCTCTTCTCGCTCATGTGGCAGACAATCTGCCATTTTACCCAAGTGCGCCCTGTTTGTAAATAGCCCGCATCGGTTACGTCCGTCTTTGCGACCAATTAGCGCCTGGAAACAGGCGCAAACGGCTTGATAAATCTAGCCCAGAGTGTTTATCAGATCACCAACTTTGTTTGCTGCCACAGGTGGATCTTGACATGAGGTTAGAGCCAAGCTGAACTGCAGAGTAGATCAACAAGTTCTCCAAACCATACGACGATTTGGGTTGTTTGTTTCAACCCTCTGATATGACCCACAGGAGCGTTTTCCGTCCTCATATCTAAACAGAGAGCATAAAGATTGTAGTTTTAAACGTCTTCAACGTCGCAGTTTGATTATGTGTAGATACCAAAACTACTAAGTTAAGTTTAGAGAATGATTGTGGTCTGGGTTAAAACCATACCTTACTTTACTTCTGGTAATGCATGTGAGGCTGGTAGTGACATTCGTAAAGTAAAAAAAAAAAAGTAAAGTTATTTAAAAAAGACTTTCTGTATACTTTTATACATATAATCAAACCTGTATTCAAATATAGTCAAAACCTAGCCTGACAAGCCAGACCCACATCAAGATGTTGGGTCTGGGAACTCACCATTGGCAGGGCTCAATCCAAAGGGCGGGATAAACGGTTGTCTTTCAAATTCTCTCTGCACTCATGGCCAACCAGAGCAACGCTAGTTGATAGATTAAACTTTTGCCGTCTACGGTCGTCAAAACTCCGAACACATCTTCCTTTTTTAAGAATGACTTCAGTGCCGTTCTTTGTTCTTTTCTCAAAGAAAAGCTGAACTCCAAGTCTTCCAGAGTCGCGGCCAAAACCGATTCGAAAGGCCGCTGTTCGCCAGAAGCAGCAGCAGCCATCTTCTTTGTTTTCAAGTAGCGGGGAATTCACGTGGAACCGTAGCAACTCTGCCGTCCTTATGTTAAGCCCGCCCACCGACTCTATACACAATGTGATTGGCCTGACCAGAATTTGTTTTTTCTAGCTCGCAAGCCAACAGAGAGTTGCTAGACTGACCCTGGCTGCTAAATTACATTTGCTGCCACTAGGGTGAGTCTAGATTTCTAGGCTAGTCAAAACCCGCTCTCCTGGGTGAAAGTCCTATGTTTGTTTGATCAACTCCAACACCCACCCCAACCCCAACTAGCACCCAAACTCCAACCCCAACCCACACCCCAACTCCAACCACAACCCCAACTCCAACCCCAACCTGCACCACAACCCCAACTAGCAACCCAACTTGAACCCCAACTAGCACCCCAACCCCAAGCAGCACCCCAACTCCAACCCCTACCCCAACCCCAGCTCCAACCCCAAAGACTCATGTGATGAGTGCACATCGGCATTTCATTTACTACTTTGAATATGACAACTTAAATGACTAACATCTTTTTGGACCTCTTCACACACCACGTTATTGTTTAAACCTGTCTTCACATGAAGACACTGTTCTGGCTTGAACTGTGGGTGCAGGTAATTAGGAGCAGGGGCTCCGAGCCATTTAGCAGTCGAGACTACAGTCACTACTTTTCTTTCATTTCAGCTAAAATCTGTCTCCTCCAGATACAGGGTGCTTAACTTCCTCCTCTGCCTTATCCTCTAACTGATCTTTCTGTTGTTCTGCCCATAAACTGCCTCTCCTCTGTGTTTTGTTTGCATTAAGCCCTTGTTCCTAATTTAAGCTGTTGCTTTGTTGATGATGAAGCAGTTTATTAAGGACAAAGGAAGGTTTTGAGTCATTCTGCTGTCTTGCTTCGTACAGGCCTTGCACTCATTATTGGATGCTAGGAATTATTCTAACACTTTTAGTTGTTGCACCATTGAAATGTGTTGTTTTGGTTTTATTAGTGCATTTAGGTTTTGAGATTATTGTGCTGTTCTGCATGTCGCTAAAGAGAATTAAAATAGGATTTTGGAAAGTGAAGTTAGTGTATTTTGAGATGAACTGCACTAACACCCGTTGATATGGATACATTCTGCACTTGCATAATTGTGTTGTGATTGTATCGACTTGACATAAATAATCGTTGTAATCTTGTATTCAGTCCAGCACAGTATTTCCACGGTGCATCTGCATTTATCTACTGGTTGAAGAACAAACAATCAAGTGAGGCAGCAGGCAGCCCACATAAGAGTGTGTTTGTGTGATTTTTGACAGGTCTTACCTAAGTGTACTTGATGCTATGTTCTTTTGACCTGGTTCAAAGTTGTACACTAATGTGTTTCTCCTCCCACGATGGCAAATAGTGAGTCACCAAAACACCAAACGGGCTCAGGCAAGATAAAAAGCTCGCTGTGTCTCAGGAAAATGCCACTCCGTTGATGGCATTTTTTTCTTTAAATATATTATTGGTACTTATTGGTTAAAATGCCCCCATCATGTTTTTTTTGATCTTTTAATTAATATTAGTTAGGGGTGTAATAGTCTTTCATTGCCAGACCATCCTACACAGTGCTGCAGAGGAGGATCTGGCTTGTCCCCGCAGCATTGGGAAAAAAATGTGTTCTGGTGTATTGGCATTTCTTTAAACCAATCACAATCATCTTGGGCGGCGCTGTTTGGGTGGAACATGTGTACGTTTAAAAGATGTTCAAAAAGTTCTAGCTAGCTGTCTGGATTTACCCTGCAGAGATCTGAGGAGCAGTTAACCCTAGTCCTCAGAAATCAACCGGAGTTTAAAATTCCAACGCAAAGAAAGTGGAAAGTACCGAAATTTCCAGTGGCAAAGGAGCAATCCCGGAAGTGGAACATCGTGGATATAGACTACGGATGTAATGATCCATTGATCGGTATATCAAATGGCAGTTTACCAGATAATGAATGTGTAAAAAGTCCCTGTACCTAATAAAATGACTTACATTTTCTCATGACTTTAGAGCTTGTAACAGCCGAGGCTGAGATACAACAAGCTGCAACCACAAATTACATTAACACGTTGCATAACACATAAAGTTAGTAAACCCAGTGGGAGGTGAGGCTTTTCCAAGTCTCTTTCATTATAAATGTGTGATCTCTTTAGAGCACTCTGAGGTTACACATGCACATTAACAAGGCTACGAGCTTCTCACCACACAGTGACAGTATGATGCATTGCTACAATTAAAACTCAGCCATATAATGAGGTAGTCAGGATCAACACTACCTGGATAATGTACAACACTGTTAAACATTGACATTCAACTTCACAACTTCTATTACATGATCCAAATTAAGTAACCTTTGATTAATGCAATGCTGTTCATAGATAAGAACCCCAGATACTTGTGGCACACACACACACACACACACACACACACACACACACACACACACACACACACACACACACACACACACACACACACAGGTTTGTGGCACTATCTTTGTGGGGACCCGTCATTGACATAATGCATTCCCTAGCCCCTTACCCTAACCTTAACCATCACAACTAACTGCCTAACCTTAACCCTTACCCTCACCCTAACCATAACCTAATTCTATCCCTAATCCTAAAACCAAGTCTTAACCCTCAAACAGCCCTTTAAACTTGTGGGGTCCAGCATTTTGGCCCCACAAAGCTGTCCGGACCCCACACGTATGTAGACTCCCAGTTTTTGGACCCCACAAATATAGTTAAACAAGAACACACACACACACACACAGAGGTTAAAGGTTTTACTTGTGTACCTTGCTGTGACTCCCGTCTTGACTCTGCTGTGTTATTGCAAGCAGCAATCGACTAATAGCTTGCGGCAGCAAATAAACACTGGCTGCACAGCATTCGTGTTTAATACGACAAATACTGTCAGGGTTGATCAGTGGGCAGACACACACACACACACACACACACACAGTCACACACAGACATACGCATGCACACACAAGTGACATGACACACATAGACAAGGTGCATGGACACAGAAACACACTTGCAAGTGCATGCAGACATACCGTATATGTACACCCACACATGCAAACACACATACAGAGTAAACGTTGACTCCCACTGCGTTCTTACTCTCTTCTTACTATGTCATCTTACAGCACCACGGTCAGTGTTGGGAAGGATACTTTCAAAACGTATTTCGTTACAGAATACATGCCCACAAATGTAATTTGTAACATATTCCGTTACGTTACTCAATCTGAGTAACGTATTCTGAATACTTGGATTACTTCAGGATTACTTCCACATTGAATTGCGTTTTATATGTGTAGGAATGCAGCTATCACATCCATCTTACTAAACAGGCCTATAATGGGGTGTTCTTTTTATTCCAACTAGCTGAATGTGTACCTGAACAAGCAGATAGATTATTGTATAGGTAGTCCCGAACTGCATACTACAAAAATATAACCGCAGTCTTGCTACCACGAGCTAATTTTAGCTAACGTTAGCTAGCATGTAAAACGGGGCTAGTCAGTCTTTAAACGGCTCTGGAGCTAGTAAATCAGCACGTAGGAGAATGTAAAGTCGCACGTCAATGTTAAAATAGCAAGGTGACCAGTAAAACTACAGCAGACGACTACCTTTGGCTAATTAAAAAAATAGCTTACTTTAAGATGCTTCTTCAGGTTGGAGGTGGAGTAATTTGGACGCTGAAAGCAGGTTGGTTGCTGGCAAGCAGAGGCTGCACTGCACAGTTATATTTCATTCTCCCTGTTTGTTCTTTAATGTGAAATGCTGTTTGAATTTCCAAGATAGAAACTTATTCCTGTCCTGGCTCTGTCGTGCCGGTTCCGACTCCGACTCCATTGTGACTGATCACGCAAATAGTTATTTTTTTCGATTTCATATCGGGGCTTCTGGAAAATGCATAGAGTTGCCTTAATTTAGTCAGAGTGAATAAACTCGTGAAACAGAGAAGTATCGTCATGTCATCCATTGATTTCAACAATGTAACTGTATTCTAAATACCAACGATTTAAATTGTAACTGTAACGGAATACAGTTACTCATAATTTGTATTCTAAATACGTAACGCCGTTACATGTATTCCGTTACTCCCCAACACTGACCACGGTCGAGCTGCCGCTCTGACCGGTGTGTCCCATACAGACGATAAAGGGTGCCTTGACCCTAAGGGTCACTGACGATGCGTCAGTATTTGACCAGCTGGGAGTGAGAACGGGTTGCCCAGGTACCAGGCTAAACACATATGTGTCTTCAAAGTCTTTGTCTTTGGATTTATGTCCACAACCAGAATCAAACCAAATCTGTCTTTTATCACTTGCAAAAATATTGCCAGAGTGCGTCCATTTGGTTCCTTCCGTTCCTAGGCCAATACTGAGAGATGAGAGCACACTGTTATCACTAGTAGGCAGGAATATTGTGTTGCTCTCCTTTTCGGTCTACCAAAAAATGCCAAAGATCAACTCAAACATACACAAAATTAAGCCGCTCCTGTGACAGGCCTCTTCACCGCCTGTTTTTAAATCTCTTTTTAAAAACCACCTCTTCTTCTTGGCCTTTGACACCGGACGTTGACATTTTGATCTGATTGATTTTTATTGAATGGCTTTATGTCTATTAATTTAAGTTTTATTTGTATTTCATGCCTGAGTTATGTACTTTATGTCTTCCTTACAACACACTTTGGTCAACTTTGGTTGTTTTAAAGTGCTCTATAAATAAAGTTTGATTGACTGATGGCCTAGAGGCTTCTCTTATTATTCTTTAAAACTCATTTTCTTTTTAACAGACTCTCATTTCCACTACATATGTTCAGGACTTGGAGTTGCATTCTGATGACTATAGCAATACGTTTGAAACTGACTTAGAAGAATGATGTGTTGATTCTATAGATTCACTCTCTAGCTGCTAAACAACCATCCTGTCATGTTGTCTGCCTGCTCGGACACTGAGGTTTCTTTCTTCCACTATTGGTCGGATCAATGGGAGCTCTCATGAAGCCCAGTGTCTGCTTCTCTCCATGGAGATACTCAGCAAACCCCCATCCCCCCCACACCACCTTACACATTTACACTCCCTTTCCCCCCCAAGTGCCTCGGGGGCTTAGCACCATATGGATCAAATCCATTAGCAGGCACTTTTAGGCCCATTTATGTTAATGCTGATGTGATCAATGTTTCAGTCTGTGATTCATTTTAAACTGTTTCTTAATTAGAGCTTGACCTTGGAGTTAAGTACGGCAGGGATGGAATCTGTTAAAAGGGTTATGCTGTGGAATTAAAACAGGAAGCATCAGGAGTGACAGAAAGGAGCGATAAAAGACTTTAGTATTCTGCTACACACGATGCCATGCAGTGCAGCTCTATCTTTGGTTGCAGTGTTTTCCTGTAGATTTAAACACACAGTGCCTGAGATGGACTTTTACATTACATGTATTGGTTGTTTTGACACTAAAACAGAATCCTTGACATTCAAAGTAAAAGGATGAGGCCAACACTATTCTGTATTCAATTATGGCAAAACACATCCCATGAAAAGAACTATATCAACCAAAGAGTCCACCTCTTAATACCCTCAGACTCACTCAGGGCCATTGGCTCTGAAAACATTCATCTTCAGTTTAATTTTGTTCTTATGTTTTTATTTGTATGTTGTCAAATGGATTCATATAAAGTCCTCCACTTAAAATTGAATTTTAACGTGAGCGTAACTTAAAATTTTCATCCCAGCAATCATTTGCAAGTACTAAAATGTCACTTTCAAACAATGAAAAGGTAATTGTTTTGAGATAAAAAAAAAACAACCTGATTCTGACTAATGGAAAAGTGTGTGCGTGCAGATTGCACATTACGACTAAAAACTAGTAAAGTGCCTATCTATTCCCCTGTGTGCAAACTTGCCTCTCTTATTGCATTACACATGTGAAAGAGCCGGAGTGTGTCTGCAATCCATCCTCAATTGGTCCACATCTGTTTTACTTTGGAAATGGCTGATCTTAAATCTGATAATCATTGTGTGTGTGTGTGTGTGTGTCCCTCCTTACATGCCAGAGGGGTGAAACAGCAGGGATAGAGAGACCCCAGAGAGGAAGACCACTTAGTTAGCCTTCAGGGGATGCTGGATGTGTTTGTGTGTGTGTGTGTGTGTGTGTGTGTGTGTGTGTGTGTGTGTGTGTGTGTGTGTGTGTGTGTGTGTGTGTGTGTGTCTGTGTGTGCGCGCCGTCTGTTATAAAGGCTTTCTGCAGTTTAGCCATCCGTCTGTTGCCTTGTATCTGACCTCAGGGCTTGGCTTCTCAAATAGACAGTTTCATCAAACAGCCAGTGGGAATTGGGTTTGGACTATCACCGGTCTTATCTGAAAACCTCATAGGTTTTCGGGTTGACATGGTGTGTTGTTAGTTTCATCATTCTGTGACCTGTCAATGCTGCTTGGGGAAAAAAAATGGAACGTTTTCATCAATACTCAAGCTGATTTATACATAGAAATATTGTTATACCTTTCCATTCACACACACACACACACACACACACACACACACACACACACACACACACACACACACACACACACAGTAGTTTATTCTGACTCAATCCTACACACACTGTCCTGCTGCCACAAATACTCACTAGAGCACCAAATGTGGATCAATCTGCAATTGTTCTCCTGTTTGAGTTACAATTGTTAGAAACAACAGTGGAGCTGTTAAGAAATTACTGAGTATTTTTGTGAAATGGCACTTGTCAAATATTTCTTTATTTTAATAACATTTCTTTATTCAATGCATTAACTAATTTAGTTATATGTCCAAGAACTGGTGGTGTCAGGGTCCGTGCAGCCATGTTATTCTGAGAAATAGTGAAAACAACAGTTACTAGAAAGAAGGCACACAAAGCCGAAGCCAAAGAATTTGGGAAAGGCTTCTAGCAAAGACAAAAACATCCTCTGGGGAGCCCTTAGGCAGGAAATCAGGGGAATACCTGAGCCAAAAGCATGGAGAGGATAATTAATATTATCGTACTTCACCTTGACCTGAAACTATAGTCTTGGTGGGACGACAGGGATTTGAAACGTAAACGCATATTTGGAAGATGTTTGTGAGACACTATAAAACTGTGATGAACAAGCTGATGTTGGGTGTGTCCAGATTAAAAACCCTGTCTGCAAAACCTCATCGTCGAGTCTCTTTTCTGCTTCAGCAAACTCTATGGATGTTGACCTGTTTTTATAGATAATGATTGTGAACTGAGCGTTACATACAGGTTAGGCAAGTTGGAAAGTATTTACCCTTGTGTTGTCATTGGGTCAAATTTGACTCGTTTTCTAAATGTCTGTATCTTTTTTACTACCTAAATGACCGTTCGCAAAACCCCGCCCTCGAACGGTCCTCGTCCAATCTTAGCTCAGCAACTGTAACTAAGGAGAAGGACCCCCGTCAAACATTGCGATTTCAGCAAGATGGTGAAACGATGCGCCTATGGCACCTGCAAGTCTGACACCAGGTACCCCAAAAGTTCAGAGGGAGGGGTCGTTTTTTTTGCCTTTCCAAAGCCCAAGACCCAAGAAAGGAAATCGGAAAGATGCCGACAATGGATTAAGCAGTGTGGGAGACCTCACTCACACCTAAATGCCTCGAAGATTAATAAGCATAGCTACATATGTCTGCTCCAAGGTAAGTAAAGCTAGCGAGCTAACTTATATCAATCATCAATAAGTAGTTTAAGTAGCTAAGTACATAAAAGTTACAATCTGTAAAACTGGACTTAAGTTAACATTTGTGGTTCTATATAGCATTATTATCGAAAGTAGTAAAGTTAGAACATTAGATACTTTATTATTCCGTAGGAAATTCAGGCAGCCTGATAGCTGTTAGCTTGTCAAGCACATGTTGCTATCGACACAGATAATTTAGCAAGAGGTTGACGGTTTTTGAACATATCCCTCCACTGCATATTGCAGCCCTTTCTGTCGTGCCCTGGAGGATATGTCTGCTGCATTACTCCAAAACCAATCACTTATACCAATAGGTATGGAGCTCAACCCAGCCATGGCTATGTGTCTGGTTCTCAATTGTTTGACGGGCATAGTAACAATAACTAGGGAGGCGTGTCAATTCTGATTACCCAAAAACAACATGAATGGTTCCATACAACGCGCTTTCGTAAGTACAGCAAAAGATCGATCTCTACTTTCATTGAATTTTGGGTGTTTTATTCAATTTTTTAGCATTTTGAAACAGTATCCCAACTGAACGTTGACCCTTCTGTGATTATCCTTAGGTATAAGGTATAAGCATTAGGTATAATTTCCTACAAATGAGATTTATTGACCATGAATTCCAAAAAAAACTAAAACTAGTAAAAGTTGGTGTTAGTGGTGTTTATAGATGGTGAAAAGAAGTGTTAAAGGTCCCATGACATGGTGCTCTTTGGATGCTTTTATATAGGCCTTAGTGGTCCCCTAATACTGTATCTGAAGTCTCTTTTATATAGGCCATAGTGGTCCCCTAATACTGTATCTGAAGTCTCTTTTATATAGACCTTAGTGGTCCCCTAATAATGTATCTGAAGTCTCTTTTATATAGACCTTAGTGGTCCCCTAATACTGTATCTGAAGTGTCTTTCCCGAAATTCAGCCTTGGTGCAGAATTACAGCCACTAGAGTCAGTCCCACAATGAGCTTTCCTTAGGATGTGCCATTTCTGTGTCTGTAGCTATTGAGGAGGAGGGGGGGGTGTGGCCTTGACCAACTGCCACTTTGCTTGTTTGAAAGCCATGATGTATCTCTCTCTCATGGGTGGGCCAAATTCTCTGGGCGGGCAAAGCAGAGAAAGGGGAGGTAACCTTGCTCCTTATGACCTCATAAGGAGAAGATTCCACATCGGCCCATCTGAGCTTTCATTTTCTCAAAGGCAGAGCAGGATACCCAGGGCTCGGTTTACACCTATCACCATTTCTAGCCACTGGGGGACCATAGGCAGGCTGGGGGAACGCATATTAATGTTAAAAAACCTCAAAGTGAAATGCATGATGCATGGCCGAATGGAAGACAACACACAGGTTAAGGGACAGACCAACTAGCGATGTCACAATTCTCCAAATCCACGATTCGATTTGACTTTCGATTTTCTCTTCAGCAGTGATGGCAATGCCACAATAAGAGCCACTAGATAGCAGAAGGGTAACTTTACGACATCAGATTTGGTTTCTCAAAATTACCAAAGTGCAATTGAACGCACAATAAGTTTACCGAGACGCACTTGAAGGCATCATGGAGTTCCGTTGGCGCCCCAATGCTTTACCTTTGTTGTTGGTTTCCATAACTCACACACGGCGAAGGCAAAATGTTGCCACACTGGTGACTTCAGGGAAGCAGGAGGACTTTCTGTTATTTCTCCGTTTTTTCTAGAATAACATACGTACACAGCACTCATCTACACTCCTGATACGTACGCCCTAACAATTCTTTTCTTCCCATTAATCTCCTTTCGATATGCAGTTGCAGTTTTTTCTACAGTTTTGTTTTTAATTGTTATCACAAATGCTGTCATTAATAACATTGTTTTTGTGGGCGTTGATATTATTGCTGTTATTATTATTATCTTTTATTTATATATAAATATATATATATATGTTTTTTGTTATCACTTTCATCCAGCTTATTTTAAAACTGCATCAGCAAACCTATTCATAGTTGTATCATTACTGTAGTTTTTAGAGTTTTTCTCGACTCACTTTTTCACTCAGGGTTTCTTTTTTGCTTTTATCTCAGTGTTGCCTACCACTCTGTTAATGTTTTGTGCCATTACTGTTATTATATTCGGTAGTGTTATTGTGCAACATACTTTTAACTTAACGAGACAATCGTTAATCACGCAAACATATTCTTGAATATTAGAGACAGCATGCAGAAGGGAAAACAACGTTAGATGCACAGTATACGATAACGCATCAACACATTCCACCTTATCCATCACAGGGAAAGCTGAGACGGGCATGCTGGATGAATCATCCTTAGGATCTGTGAATCCATACACAGATAAAAATGTGTCCTAAGTACAGTATCGACTAGTGATGAAATCCAGACAGATCAGTAACCTTAGACAGAGACACACACACACACACACACACACACACACACACACACACACACACACACACACACACACACACACACCAGTCGATGCTGTTAATATTTAAACAGTAATCAGATCAGCTTTGATGTCAGAACAGGAGTGTTGCAGGCAACACATTATTCTGTAATGTGTAGTCAAAGTACTTGTTGTAACTTTGTCACACTTGCAGTTTGTTTTCAATTCAAATGACTCCGTTTTTACACTGGACTTATACCTGACCTAAGACCCAATTATTTACCTGGTCCCTAACCTTCATACTTTTTTTTTTTAGAGGCTTTTCTAGTCTATATCCACGTCGTTTCATTTCCGGGATTGCTCCGCTGGATTTTACTCTCTTCGGCCAGATGTCCGATACCTTCTGCTTTCTTTGTGTTGGCATTCTAAACCCCGGTGGATTCATGAGGACTATGGTTAACTGCTCCTCAGATCTCTGCAGGGTAAATCCAGACAGCTAGCTAGACTATCTAATCTGAGTTTTCTGTTGCACGACTAAAACAACTGTTGAACGTCCACGTTCCACCAAAACAAGTTCCTTCCCGATGCTATTTTGCAGCAGCGCTGTGGCTCCGCCCGGTGCTTAGTGCCGCCCATGACCACTGCAACTGGTTTAAAGAAATGCCAATAAACCAGAGCACGTTTTTCTCCTATCCAGGAATGCTGTGTGGACTAGCCAGACCCTCCTTCGTAGCGCTGTGGAGGAAGGTCTGGCAAAGCGAGACTACAGGGGTTCTAATCCTTTTTACATTTGCTATGCTTTCCTCATCACTGCTAGCAGGAAACAATGTTGGCACTCAGTAGTGTTTTTTGGCACGGGCGAACCGCATATTTTCATGACACATGGGAGGGGCGGCACGAGAACTTAACCAAAAAAAAAATCTCTGCGCCGCAAAGCGTTTTTCTGTTATCGATCATTTCACAGCGGGAAGGCGGATGTCAAGCCCCGCCTTCCCGCGGGCTGTGGCGAGGCGTAGTCTACCTGTACACAGAAGCCGTGTGAGAAAGGAAAAGGCACCTGACCAAGCGTCCGTATTTTATGCGATGGGGAGTAAGAATGACGATTGGGATTTTAATTTCTTTTTTTGTATTATATTCTGTGACTCATCTGAGGCTGCGGAGAGGTTCTTGACCTTACCGATACAGAGAGACACACAGAAACAGTATATGATAGCTCATGGGAATATGAATGTATTCGTTTCATTTGTGATTTCATGGACATTTATGAAATTACTCACTTAAGAAAAAGTAGGCAAGACTGGAATTTAGACTCGAAAAAAAAGAAAAAAAAAGAAAAGACGATCAGAAAACGTCCTTGCTTCCTACATCTTGAAATGCAATGAACACAACAGGTAAGTGGAATCTAAAATGTTGGAATATTGAAGGGAAGATTGTTCCTTCCACTCCGCGGTCTACGTATCAGCCTTGATTGCTTTTGTTCCTATAGTTTCTGTGGTGTCATGGCTGCCCAGGAAGAAAGGGATGAATGTTAATAGAAGGAGAAGCACAGTAGAATCTGATACAGAACAAGATATGAGATGAAATGCCTCAGGGTGGGCTTTTGGTTGTTCTCCATAATGCATTGTTTGCATCGTATCGTTGTTCATTATGAAAAAGATATGCATTTGTGCATAGCTTCTTCCACATCTTTTTCACAGCTACTGTGGTTTTGACCAATTATTTCCCCCCCAAAAAATCAAAGGAAACAAAGGATATTTTTATACATAAATCATAAAATGACTCAACAAGATCTTGCACTTCCATTCTTGTGAGAGAACCCTCTCCAATAACCCAGGTTATGTTTTTATCAACATGACAAAGAAGTGTCTGTATTGAGCATTGTCACGGCATAACCACAACCCTGGGGAAAACGTGATATTATGGCTTAAGTGTCTAGGAAACCTAACAGGGTTTGGCTTTTATTTGTGCCTTTGAAAACTCCAGAAGCTAACGCTGGAGCGCCAGACTGGAGTTAAGGTTTTGGGGGCCTACCTTTGTCGGCCACTCCAGGCGCGCTGCATCCTCCTCTGCTGGCCAGCTCGCTCCTTGTTGCGGTGTCAAACAGCGCTGATACTCAGTTGACACTTTGTTTGTAGACAATCAAGACGCTGAGATCACAACACAACTTGGTGGGGAAACGTCACGACAAATCGGAAACATTCCCCTTCTGCTGATTCCAGGGGCGATTCTAGCATCAGACCTTTAGGGGGGCTCAGCCCCTAATGAGAAAGTGACACGGATACAGTGCCTTGCAAAAGTGTTAACCAATGAATATATGTATTTATTATTATAACTGAGGATATATTCAAAATATTGAAAATATAAAATAACTACGAAAGTCCCTTTATGGACTTCCAGAATCAAATTAAATGATAATGAGGTGTAAACAGTAAATACATAAATAAATTAAACTTTCCTTGACTGGGTTACAGGTGCAAAGCATACATGGATATTAAAACTGTTTATTTGAACCTGTAATTGTTTGCCCTCTGTCACTAACAGACAAGTTCGCAAACTCTAAATTGAAGCACTAAGATTTATGTTTTTTTTGAAATAATACAAAAAAATATATATTGTTTTTATAATTATTAATTTTAAAAAGGGTCTAAACTGAAGGTCTGGCTGACTCTAGTTTCCCAGTCAGGCTGTCAGTCCACAGCAACATGTGTTCCCTGAGTCTGCTTCACTTCCGCTTTTCGGCTCCGTGACACAGATAAGCCACACCCACCCCAGTCCGGCAGCCAATAGAAACTAACAGGTGGATTAGGACGTGACAGTATCATCAGGTCAACATTTTTATTTGCTTTGGTTTTTGACCAAAAAATACTTAAGCCATTACCATCAGCCTCAGTTGTACTTTGTGTTTACTGCTAATTAGCAAATGTTGCCATTGTGAGCATGCTAGCATGCTAATGTTAGCATTGAGCTCAAACCACCTCAAAAACACCCTCACTAAGCTGCTATTATGACTGTAGACTCTTTTTATGTTACATATAAATTGAAGTCTTTTGAGCTGGATCAGGTGTTTAACTAAAGTCCACCACCGCACTCACATGGCACAGTCTTCTCATGGCAACATACGCTGTATATCCATCATGAGTGACTGCTGTCAAAAGCTACACCCTGCAGAGACAATTTAAAAACGCGGTACACGTTCTACATTAACATAATCCATCCAGTGAGTTGGCTGGATGAAATATGTATTATAGCTGTAGTTTGTGTGTGTTTCTAGACTGATTGTGAGGCTCATCCCCATAATCAGGCATAAATCACAGATGGTGTCTGCAAATCCAATCTAGTCTGTTTCATCAACAAGGCTTTATATCTGTAAGTAAGAATGACCTTATATTCAAGCAATATTTTGCAAAACAACATTAATTTTTTTACAACAGTGCTGTATAAAACCGAGAGCAATATCAGCCTAGAAGATAAATAAGCTGTTACACTTTAAACAGCAATAACTAGATGTAACATTGCAAGGGAACAAGTGAAAGATACCGCTGGTATTGCCACTTAACACTCAAATGTGTCATTTTCAAAAGAATAATTATAATTTTTTTGCCTTTCGACATTAAGTCACATAAGTCACATGCGTGTGTTTGAGTCTTTTATCATTCGGATGGGGTGCGCTTTGCTGTGTGGAAGATGAACCGAGGTTTCTGCTAGAATGAATGCTCTGTTGTCGTAGGAGTTACGGCACACTGTCTGGGATCCCCAAACCTCCATGTTTTTCCTTCTCCTTGAATACATGTACACTCACTTCCCTCCTGTTCAAACTCCCAAACTTGACCCCATAGGACTTTAGTCTCTACATATTTAATTTCCCTTGTTTATAGAATGCTGCTCTACTGCTTTCTGTGTTTTTGTTGTTGGTGTAATTCATTCTGTTTGAGTTGGCTCGTTAATGTCTTTCGTTGCATTTTTTCCAGTTATTTTTCATGTCTATTAAGCCTAAGCTAACAATCCGGATATGTAGCATTTAGTGATGCTAATGCATTTAGTTTTCTTTGCTTGACTTTAATACCAAATTAAACATTACTACTTCAGACTTTTCTCTGCCCGGAGTCCTACCTTTAGCCTCAGAGAAAAAAAAATAATCATGAATTAATCATCTAGCTGTAGGGTTCAAAGACCGCATTGGGTTATAACGAAATAATGAAGTAGTGTTCACATGAAACATCCCTGGTTTAGTTGTGTAGCCCACCAGGCAGAGAGATCAAATAGCTGTGTTGCCCTGGTCATATTATTTGATCTTACTGACGTGCATGCTGAAGGAAACACATGCACATGAGGGACACACACACACACACACACACACACACACACACACACACACACACACACACACACACACACAGAGACAGTGTGGCTGAATAGGAAGGAAGGGGGGCTTTTCACAATAGTCAATTATCGTGCAGATAGAAAATAAAGCAACTGGTTTTACCCAGTGATTTACTGCCAAAGTATAAGCCAGTGGGTTGCCAGGCTTTGATGCTGGGAACCACAGCGGTGTGTGATTATGAAGACTTTTACACTGGCAGCTGTGGCATTTCCATGTTAATTCATAATATATGCTGTATGCATAAGGTACGTGACATCAATGGTTATCACTCTCCAGCTCTGCAGCCAATCTTTGCCTCACAGTCCGACTGCTGCTGTTCCTTTATGTCCTGCAAGGCACTTTAACACAAGCAGTTAACACCCAACCACGCGCCAAATGCGAGTGAAACTGTCGATCTACCTGCCAACGCTGGCGGGTAGCCAATAAGAATTGAGTAATTCATTAAGTTTTTTTTTTTTTACCACTGTTGTTCTTTAACATTTCAACCAAGTACGCCATTTTCTTGGAATTGGGGCGAAGAAATGGCAGCTTCACATTCCTGGGGTGAAGAGGCCCGCTGAAACAAGCAACCAACAAAAAGATGAGGATGTTTCAAAGAAATGGAAAAGGAGACGTTTTAAGGGGTAACTACCTTTTTTTTTTTTTAAAACCTGGACCCTATTTTCCTATGTTTTTGTGTGTGACTGATGGGAACAACAATCTTTGACATTGGTCCAGTATTAAGCGAAATCGCTGCAGTCGGCAGCGGCAAAACTGGCTACAATTGTTCAGCTTGTATTTACCTTCACAAAATTGCTTGTTTTGCCACTGACAGACTCAGATAGTTTAAAGAAATGCCAATAAACCTTCCTAAGCTGCAGTATCCTCTGTCTTTCTTCTCTCTCTCCCTGCTGCCTCCACAGGCACACCAAGGTCTGGTTAGGTTATGTTTGGTTATGTTGTCCTAGGTTAGCCTTTTGCTGAGTTTACACTTTACAACACCAAAACACACTCGCCTCTTTCACTCATGCACACCCTACACCACTGACTTCACGGATTTCCACATCCCATTTTGTATATAGTTAATTTGGTCTAATGTTTAAAGTATTTTTTATCCTCTTAAAATCTATATCTTTTATAAAATCTATATATTTCATAAAGATACCCATCAGTGAATGTTAACGGGGTTGTCGGTCTCTAAATGTTTGAACTTTTATGAGCGCATCTCTCTCTCTCTCTCTCTCTCTCTCTCTCTCTCTCTCTCTCTCTCTGCACCGAGCTCCGCCTGATCTTCTAAGAACGGTGACGCTGTTATCAATCGAGTATTGATTGGTCAGTAGGCGGTGCTTTTACACCGGTTGATCTCTGATCTCCAACATAACCTGCTCCCGACCAGGTTAGGGGTTCAGCATGAGTTACCACGGCGATTGAACCCGATAACAAGTGATCCACCTTCGTGATACTGAAAATCCTGGGTTGAACCTGAAGTTAGCTCGCTAACGCCAAATCCTGCTTCGTAGTACAGGCCTCTGGTCATGACAACATGACAACACAGAACACACCTTCACAATGTGGACAGCCAAAACTAGAGTTTAGATTCTCTGCCCGAGCCTAATCATTACTTTATTAGCATAATTGGGTGGGGAGAAAGCCATGCCATAATCAGAAATATTATCTATGTAGGCTATATTTAGGCCAAAGTAACAAATGTGTCCAAAAAGTTACACAAGTTGTACTATAGTTACAAAATGTAACGTGTGTCATGCGCAGAGTCTCCTCCTCTCGCACACATCACACCGGGGCTGCTGGGCTGTATGTAGCTTAAGTGCAACATGGAGCTTAAGAAAAGAAAGAAAGAAAGAAAGAAAAAAAGAAAAACAGGAGAATTACCTTTGAGCAAGTTTGGAGGAAAGTCGGAGGTATGGAACCATTTTAAACAAGTTGTGGGCAGTGACAACATATGTGTCGGCTTTGTCGAGTGCATTAGGCTAAGTGCGGCACGCTGCTCGCCTATGACAGCTGATAAAACGGGGACTTGGATGATGAACAGACACATGAAGCAGTCTCGCCGTGGCAGAAAAGATGATAGTCAGCCTTCAATGTCGTCTTTTGTTACTTCTGCAAGCATAGGCTACCCCTGGGTGCGAGGCAAGCCCTCACAGAGAAATGCATTTATTTTTTTTTTATGTTTCTTCATTCGGATCCATTTGCGATCCATTCCATTCTGAATAAATGCATTATTCATTAAGATAATTTTAAACAGATTTCTGCAGTTCAAACAACTCTGAATTGTAGCTGAGAACGTCAGTTATAACGGCCCACGTATTAAAAAAGTGTTGGGTTGAAATCGGGCTTGGGCTCATAATTCCAGTTGATGTGTCGGGCCGGGCCGGGCTCGGATACAATGTGCACGGGCTCGGGTAGGGTCAGGCTTGATTTTTTTGGGCCCAATCTAAGCTCTAGCCAAAACACTCAGGAGACACCAAAGGGGCATCACACAGTCTAAAGCTGTGAAATGTTACGCAGGAAACCTGTCAACTAAAACAGTTTTTCAATTTGATATACAAATGCTTCTACATCCAATTTCAAATGTGACATCAAAAAATCAATACTGCAGCATACAGTGAACTCACAGTTCGACAGCTGGTACATAAATGATATCACCGAAGGCATTTCTGATGCAGCAGTTCAACAAAAATGTAATGAAAACCCTACAGGCTCAAACACACAAGAAAGACACTTGACTTTGGGCTGAGATGGAAAATGCAGTACTTAGCTGAACGTATTTTAAAGGCCAGTGGTTCATGTGAGCTGTTCTCTCTGCACTGGACCAAAGTTTAGCCTGTAGTTGCCCTAGAAAACGAGACAACTGACTTGCACTCATCCCACACATAAATCTTTGATCAGCTAACAGGAAGAGTATCCAAACACAGATGTAATTCACTTAAACTGCATGGAGAAATGCTTAAAAGTTAACTCAACAATGCTTACAATAAAAATGTATATTTAGTAATACTAAGACACCTGAAAGAACTGAAACGGTATACGTTTTAAGCCATGCATATGCCACTGTTGGTAGTCAGTCAGTTGGTAGTAAACTATTTTATATATATATATATATATATATATATATATATATATATATATATATATATATATGATTTTTTAAATATTTTTTTATTGAAAATTTCTAGTACAGGATATAAAATCCTGTATTCCAGACACAAACACTGTGTACAACAACACAAAAACAAATGTAAACAAATTTGTAAGCACGCTCATTTTATAAATCACACTAATTTCATGATTAAAAATGACTTACATTTCATAAATAAGTTACATAAATTACAAACCAGCTTTATAATTGTGCATGACATCTTTTGACAGACAAAATGTATCCAACCTATTCTTAAATGAGAGTTAACTGAAAAGGAACGCACAACTACCTATCTAAGCACACGACACGTCGTGACATTTTGTACAGACATTCATGACCATGACACACTAAGCTCGTCCTCCTTCATGTCCCACGAATGCGTGTTACTAAGTTTGGTTTTCCGGAGACCTTGAGCTTTCTCGCCGTCGTTGCAGGTTTCCATGGATCGTGGTGGCACCCGGATCGTGGTTGCACCGGCTGCTGTAGTCCTTGCCTGACACCTACTGTTATTATTATTATTATTATTAGTAATATTTATATTCTCACTGCTATATTACTGCTATATTATTATATATATCTACTGCTATAATTATTATCAGTCATATCTCTATGATTATAATACTTGTTCACGGTTCACTTGTTCATTCCTTCACCTTCCTCTGTATTCAGTCAGTAAGTGTTTAAGTCTGTGTCCTACATGTTAAATATTTGTTAGCTGAGTTCCTAAATCTACTGCTGGTTCTGCTGAGTGGGGCAATCATGCCTAAAATGTTCTGTATTTCTTTATCTGTAAGTCATTTGAGTACATTTAAGAAAAAAAATCCATTACACAGATCTTCATTTTGTTCTACATTTATGCATACTTTGAGCATTTATTTCAATGTCGTACTCCAGTTTTCACAAAAGCGAGAGAGAGCGAAAACGGAGAACAGAGATATAAAATGAATGCTGTCCTCATTCCTTCAGACTGAAATGATGAAAAGCATCATCAGTGTCCTACTTCTGGTTACTTCTGGTCGTATTAACAAGCACACACACACACACACACGCGCGGCGCTCACACACACACACACACACACACACACACACACACACACACACACACACACACACACACACACACAGTCTTTATACTCTCATGAGGTCATTTAGTTTTCTCCCATTTATTCCCAAAGAACAGCCTGCGGAACCCTAACCTTAAAACTGAATTACAGCTGCAGCTAGTAACTTTGACATGTGAGTTAATCTGTTTTAAATAAAGATAAAAACAATGTAAATAATAGAGATCATTTTCTCTAAAAATATGTATTTATTATTTGTCATCAGTCTAAGTATAAGCGGCTGCTCTGCAGAGACATCCAGATGTTTCTAATATCTAATAGTAGTAGACTGATCAATCTTCACTTCTGTATTCCATAACTGCACACCTATCTTCAAAGCCTGGAAATCCATTTGACCCGCAACTGTCACTCAGCTTTAGAGCCCGAGTAGGCAAATATTCTCAAAAATATTTTATAATTTCTTCTCAGCAGATATACCGGCTTTTCTGAAGCAGATCCCCTAATCCTGCCTCTGCTTACAAGTTTGGAGATGGCATAATTTTGGCCTACAGTGTACGTACTGTGTGTGTGTGTTTGTGTGTGTGTGTGTGTGTGTGTGTGTGTGTGTGTGTGTGTGTGTGTGTGTGTGTGTAAAGATGACAAAAGAGCCCGAGAATAGGCCACTGTATCTGTTGGATCATAAGAGCCATAAAGCCCAGCTAATACTTAAACCCTGCTGATATTAAGTACTCCACTGCACTGCTGGGGGAGGGCCAGCTACTAAACCATTTTAGCTCATATGTATGTTTACATAGACATATACAATGTAAGCTACTATGTATTGCTGCTTCTGACCGAATGAAGCTTAGGAAAAGTCAGGAAGACTTTACTCACTCACTCATTCTCATCTCTCCGGCTTCTACTCTGTGGGTGCTAAGTAGTACAACCAGATCTTGCCACAATCTCTCTTAGCCAATCATATCCTTGCTTTCAAACTTTAAAATCTGTTCTCCTCTCTGCAACCTGTTCTCACTCCCAACTCGTCAAATACTGACGCTTGGTCAGTGGCTCCCAGCGTCAGATACCCACGCAAAACTACTAACTTTTTTATAATAATAAACGTCCGTTACATTCAAGCCATTGCCAAATGAGTTGCTACAAAGCGAATTAAGACTATCAGCTCCACACAACTCTCTCTGGATTTCTCAGTATTTTCAGAAGATTATGTCGTCCGGTGACTTTCGCGCGCAGAAACTTGAGTGAAGATAATTACCTCTTCTGAACCGTCCATGTTTTTTAATCCTCCGTGTCCTCCTTGGCTACTAGCAACTGCGTGGAGGAGGGGTGGGAGCGTGTGCGGAAGGCTTGTATCATGTGGACGCGCCAACAGTTTTGTTGTCATTACTTAGAATTTCTCATGGGGGTGAGAGAAACTACGCACTATAGCTATTTCAATCAGGAGAGACTTGTTTGCAGATATGCAAAATGTTTTAATATACCACAGCATGTAGTGTACAATGTATTGGACATTGGACTCCATCGTTATTAATACATTTAATATATTAATAAATTAATGTAGGGGTAGTGAAACAAGATGTAACCCCCCGATGGAATCCAGACACCGGTGGTGGCGGAGAAGACGGAAAACCAGACCTAGGAGGCATCGGAGCGACAGCCGGAGAACCACCAGGAAGGGAGGTGGAAGGGGAGGAGGAGGGACCAACGTCTTCCTGAAATGACAGCTGATAGCACAGGGAGAGAAGCAGCTTTTTAAACCAGTGATGAGACGCTGTGATTGGCCTATGGGATCCTTAGCCGTTCCTGATTGGTTTATCAGAAGGTGAACGCCTCCAGCGCTGATTCGCTTTAGGAGGGACTGATTACTTGTTAGGTCTTCCTGAAAGAATTTTCGCTGAGCTACATAAGAGCGACAACAATAGCGAGTATGTGTGGGTCGGAGCCCCGAGGGCAGGGGGAGGGGTTAGACGGAGCCCCGAGGAGATGCTACTGTTAAATCTTGATAGGTTTTCAACATTACCAAGCCCGCTTTTATTAAGCAACTGTAAGAAGGTATTTGGAAAGGTCAACAGCTGAGCGCATCAGCGCACACGGGGCAACAAGCGCACGTTAATAAGCTGTTTAATTTAAAATGTTCAACGCCTTATCGCGCTGATGTGACTGAGCCCGACCCGAACCCGAACATCATTTCTAATTATCTGTCCGAACCCGGCCCGGCCCGTCGGTACCGCTGGGTCCTGACGGGCTCGGTTCAGGTATCCATCCTCTAGTTTGTATATAGACTTTGTGCCACGTGTGTGTGCATTTGGATACAAATAGAAGCTTATGTGACTCAGTGAGATGATTCCAGATGCCGTCAGGCTGTCTATATGAGGAGCCGTTGTGACGTGTGTGCGTGTGTGTGTCAGAAACAGTTTTAGGTTTGCACACAAAAGGAATTTGTCTTGGTGCATAAGGATAATTACAATTCAAAAGTCATAAGACATAATGTAAAAATAGAAACCTTTACATAAGAAAATATGAAAAAATATAAGAAATACATAAAAATATATTTCTGTTAAGAGCTGCACAGTTTTGTCCAGGAATGTGTAAAAGTTGACAGTAACGTATATGTGCACACTCTACAGCAGACTGCAAAGTTTATAGCCTCTGAACACCCAGTTATTGTGGCTGATTAGACCTCTGCAGGTTGAAAGCGGGCCAGAGCTTTGATGGGAATTTATTTGGTCACAAATTTTCATCTACCAATAAGAATGGTAAATCTGTCCTGCCCTAACAAGTGCAACAAAGCTAACAAGAGACTCAGGAAGATGTCCATCAATCACAGTCTACACCCACACAGTCCTGGGGAGAGGTCTAATCAGCCAGATTAACTCAAAACACCTGTGTGGGTGTTCAGAGCCTTTAAAGCGAGACAGTACAAGGCGATCAAAAGACTTTGTTGGAGCCATAATAAGTTGATTGGTATTTATTAATTTCATTGTAAAAACAAAGTAAATACAAATCATCTTGTTTGTTTTTTTCTTAAGATTAAGATTTTTTGACTGGACAGCTGATGACATGAAGGGGGAAAGATGGGGCCTGGGTGAGGTGGGGGGAATGACATGTAGCGAAGAGCTGCAGGTCAGAGTCGAACCCAGCGCCGCTGCGTTGAGGAGTAAACCTCCCTATATGGGCGCCCGCTCTACCAACTGAGCTATCCGGGCGCCCTCTGTTTGTTTTTCTATTTAATTTCGAAATCATTAAATTAAATCTGGCACAACCACCTCTGATTGGCCAACACTACGTTTCTGTTAATGGTAATTGTCAACCCAGTCTCATGGCAGTACGTGTAATGGTCACGTTATTTTAATCTATTGATATGTGTTCACGGGGACATTTTTGGCGTTTGTTTCGTGGTGGCCAGGACGAAAATGTAAACTAATGTATTTAAATGGGAAGCATATGTCGTGGTCACAGCACGTCTATGGTAGCTAGTAGTATTAAATGCTGAAAATCCGCGTAAGGAGGTTGGTTGGGGTGGTGGATGGGTCAAACAATTCCGGACTTTCACCTAGGAGGCTGGGGATTGCGTCCCGCGTGTGGCGTTTTGTTTCCCCGTTAACCATCCCGTTATTGTCGCGTGTTCCCTGCGGCCGTCTCCCGGCGTGTGAGGCGTCCTTTCCCCGTCTCCTGGCCACCACGAAACAAACGACAAAAACATCCCCGTGAACACGTATCTATAGATTAAAAATAACGTGTCCATTACACGAACTGCCGTGAGACTGTGTTGTAATTGTTTGTCCTCTGTCACTAACAGACAAGTTCACAAACTCTCACTTGAAGCACTAAAATTGATTTAAAAAAAAGTTTTTTATTAATATAATTTTCAGGTGAGAGTCAGGTGTCCAGCTGCTTCTCCTCAGCCACAATCAACCTGTGCTTCATTTAGACGGTTCTATTTTCACTCAGCGTCAGATTGAAAACAGAACTTTGACAGTTAGTCGTGGCCCAGCCAACTTTGCTACTTAGTTCTACTTCTGTTATAGACCTCTAATCCTGTTTCTTGTGCCATCAGCTTGCCGTCTGGACCTGACTCCTGCCACCGCTCCACTCCCGCTGACACAGACCAAGGACCCGTATTGGATTCCCCCAAGACCTGAAATCCCATTCACTGGATCCAGCCACAAGCCTGCTCCGCCACACTTTGCCACACTTGAGTTATTCAAATAAACCTTGTTATCATTTACTCTCCTGGCTCTGTGTACTGTCTGCGTTTAGGTTCTAATAGTCATTCCCCCTTAACCCTTGTGTTGTCCTTGGGTCAAATTTGACCCGTTTTCAAAGTTTTTTTGTATCAGAAATATGGGTTTCTTAACAACCAAATTGCCTGTACATCCATGTTCTTCGCAGGTAAGATTAATGATTACTTCCATTGAATTTTGGTGGTTTTATTTCATTTCATGGCATTTGAAAACATTTTTTTAAATGGTTTCAAAACAGCATCCTGACCAAACTTTGACATAAACCAATGATTCACTCAACATCCTCTGATCTTAACTATTCTATTAGTCAAAATAATTCATAATATCTGCTTTTTTTCAAACTCAAATTAGGTGGAATGTTATTTTATTAGGTTTATTGACCATGAATTAAAAAAAGCATTCAAGAGGGAAAGAAACATTTAAAAAAGCATTTTTCAATTTTGACCCGGAATGACAAAGTTCATGGACGACTGTGAAGACAACCCAAGGGTTAACATGTGCAGCAGTAAACAAGGGAGTAGGCTACTCTAATATCGATTTATGACCAGTTTACAATAAGGAGAGAATGTTTCTCTTGTTTGATAATGTTGAAAGTAAAGTTAGAAATTCTTTCACATATTCAAAAAAACAAACTCTACCAAAACACCACAAACTATTTCTTTTGGGATGTGTTCTCCTTACAGAGTTTCTGCAGTTTTCACCAAGTCAAATTGAAGACTTTTTAAGACCATTATGAATGAAATTGAAGACCTTTATCACAACATCAACTAAGCCCTAAGTTCAGGTTTTTCAAGCCAAGTATCGCTAAACTTGCACTTCCCCATAGCTGAAGAATAAAATCTGTTTTATGTCCGTGGTACAATCTGAAAGAGACTCACGCCAATAACACAAAAGCTGATTGGCTGCCATACAAGTAGCATGTTGGTCTCATTTGTAAAGGGAAATTATATGTAGGAGCCAAATATGTTGTTTCAAGTGTTCAGACTTTGGGTGTGGTTTCTTGTATGTACATTGGGTGTCGCTGTGGTATTACCTGGGGCGAGATTATAAAGGTGAGCTCCAAATTGTTGCTGGCAGGTGTTTGGCCCGGAAAGGGCAAATGGTTTTTGACCGCTAACGCTGTGACACCGAATGCTGTGATGCTGGAGTGCATTGGCGCCAAAGCCTTTGTTCTAAAGTTGTCTAATTGTTTATGGATTTATCACTGAAAACATGAAATAATGGACATTTCATGCTGCACGATTTACCAAATAAACATACTGTTACTCTGCAATGCAACATCGTCAGACGATTCTTGAATGCTACACAGCATGTTAACATCAGTGTGTCAGCCAGGTCACTCCGGGTTAAAACCACCTCAGTAGTTACGGTATCAGACCGAACAACTTTACATTATATTTGGACTAAAGAAAGAACTACAACACAACGGAATAAAAAAAGAATGAGCATTAGAAGTAGCGTTGCATGAACATAGGAAAATTAAGACCTGTTTAAAATATTTAAGACCTAGAATGCAATTTTTCTAATTTAAGACTTAAGGCCTAAAATTTTGATTTATAAATTTAGACTTTTTAAGACCCAGCGGAAACCCTGCCTTAAACACTTTTCACCAATGAATAACTTACTTTAAAAAAAAAAAAAAAAACTGGTTTTATGGTGCTTTCCTTTCCCCTCGCAAGCATGGTCGTAACCTAAATGGGGGCTCGTCCGGGATAATCCGTTAAAAGGTCACCATTTTTGTTGTTTTAGAACCTTGTTTTTTCCCCCCCATTATTGCAATCCGTGTAACATTTTACTCACAGATTGTTTTGGTTGGTATCTGGGGATGTGACAACAGTGGCAGAAACAATTAAAAAATAGAATCTGCTGCAATAGCCGGTTCTATTAAACGTGCTAAACTATTGTACACCCACACAGTGTTTTCACTGGCTGATTAGACCACCCCTCAGGACTGTGTGGGTGTGTACAGACTGTACTTGATTGACATTTGCCTGACTCTTTGTTGCCCCTACACCTTTAAGCAAATATGCTAATTAAATATTTATACATGCTAATATATATACTCTGCTTTGAAGCTAGTCTGGAGTATGTCACCAGAATAATTTAATAATATTTTTTTTCAGTGGATAACTATGGTCCATTAATGTATTGATCAAGGCTAGAAGACAAATTGACTCTATATATATTAAATGTATTTGTCCCCAACGTCATCATTTACAGTTTCCTTTAGAGATATCAAGTCAAATGCACTTTCCTTTGGTAAGACTTAGTTGCTTTATTTTTTATTTTTTTACTTCCCAGAAGAATAATTATCGTTATGACATTGTTTATGTCCACTTGTTTTTTTTTTTTTCTGGGTTTGTATTTATTTCTGACAGCACCGCCCCTGAACTTGATGCTGTTCAGCATCTGGTTAAAGTGGTTTTACCACTAATGATGTGACAATAGTGTAGCTGTTAGTGTGAAGTGTAAATAATAAAAAGTATTAATTAAACTGATTTTCAGATGTGCAGTTAAAAAAAAAGTATAAAAGTAAAAACTGTGACCTTCTGGTGTTTAATGAGGGAACGCACAGTACGTGATTTTGTCCTGTACAGACAGGCACATCCAGTTCTTCACACATGGCACATTATGAGTCACAAAGCAACCACTGGCACATACTTTTATATTGTTTCCTACATCCCTACAAATCAGAAAACCTCTGGATTCCTCAGTAAGCCTGCAGCAGATGGGTTTATTTGGTACAGAGAGTGGGAGGAAAGAACATACAGCTGCAACCGTTCTGTCAAAAACATTGTGCTGTTTGAACCTATTTAAACATCTAATGTCTTAGATATTTTCACATTGGGGTGGCAGAAGCCTAGAGGGAAGTAATCCTGAGACACAAATTTCACTATTTTGCATCCCGGACTACCTGAACGAACACAACCTCTATGTTTTAAACCAATACTGTCAAGATTTACTTATACTAGGCTTTTAAATCATCATCTGTTCTTGTGGACTGGAAATTGGTTTTATCAGGAGGCTTTCAGAGTAAAATGTGTGGAACTTCTTCACTGTGAGGCCTTACATCGCCTGAAAAGACCAGAGCTCTGAGTTTTCTCTTTGAAAACCAGCTGAGAGGCATTGTGAAGGTTGAAATGACATGTTCATAAACTGTGGCCTTACTAAAAGCTACCAATACACCAGAACTCAAATAGTCACTACACTCCAATAATTACATTTACAGGAGATGCCGTAACAGAGAGAAAACATGGTGAATCTACTTCTCGTAGATGTGGTCAGTATTTAGAGCAGCATTCTCCTTGTTATTTCTTTATTTCTGAGTTCTGCATCGCCAGCGTAGCAGGACTGTGCAGCCAGCAAGCAGTTCGTGACCTGCTTAAATCTTCTTTTTAATTTTATGTTATCAGTTTATTTCTTGACCAGCTGCTCCCAGTCAGCAAAGGTAAAAACTGCAGAAGACAGATGTGCTTGTGTCAGTCCGTCCGCAACGCCGTGAAGCCCCGCCCCCCACTGTTATTCAAAGTCTCATAATGTTGAAAGTGTACAACCTGGCACGGCACCCCATTGGATAACCAGCAATACACTCGACAAATGTGAAGTAGATTGGATGAACGGTTCTTGAGATACGCAAGAGACACACAGCCGTACGGACATACACACTCACAGACAGAAATTTAAAGATTTGTAGCCAGCAGTAGCTGCTACATTTCCTTTAGGCAATACATTTTGTCACTTACACACACATACACTCTCAAAACCTGCTTAGATGTACTATGTAAGTAAGTGTTTGTATGTTGCTGGGTCTCTGTAAGTATAAAGTCTGGTCTAGACCTACTCTGTGAAGTTCTCTCATTTCTATGAAATTTCCCTAACATCAAAATCGGGCCCTATGTTCCTTCAGCCCACATTTTTTTGATCCCGTTTGGATTGAGCCATGAATTACACATATTATGTTCATCAATTTAAAAGATAATTTAGCAACTGAAGAAAGTCGCAGTTTCTTAGGTTTGTCGTAGTGCCACTTAGTTGTGAAACCGCTCAAATATATCCAAAAAGGAAAAAAAACATCGAAAGAAGACTACAAAAAGGTTGAAAAAAAACTGACAAAAAATGTCAGAAAAAGCTTTGAAAAGGGTGAAAAAGTGACAATGTGGACTTCTATAATTTCCTAAAACCAACCTTCATTCTATGGACAATTTCTGTTAAAATATACAGTCATACAACTACTAATACACAGATATTTCTTAGAGTGTACACAGAGTACAGGAGCACAGATGAGGAGATGAGACAGACAGAAAAGCAATCATCACCATCTCTCTTCAGGGCGGCCTCTGTGTTCTGGAAAGTGGTGAATAGGAGGATTAGGGCTGCCTGGAACGAGAAGAAAGAATGAGAGCTGGGTTTGAAAAAAGACCTAAAAGAGGTCAAGGCAGAGTGGGCCACCAGGCTGAACAAGTAGAGGAAAGGTGGAAAAAGAAGGTGAGCCAGCTCGAGGTGGCGGTGAAAGAAAAAGGGAGAGTGAGATCAGCACGGTCACCAAATAGTGGGAAGTCCCACAAAAGCGCATCTGCAGACCCTGGCCCTGTTTAGTGTAAAGAATAAAGAGCTGAACCAGGGCCAAAATTAGTGGAAAATCTAATGTGACACCCTAGAAGAGTGCTTCTATTTGGAATATACCATGAAGAAGCACTTGTCAAATACTTACGCTTGGTCAGGACCCTTTGGCGAACTCCCCAACCTACCTCCTGACAATTTCGGTCTTTAATACTACTCGCTACCATTGCCGCTGTTCATACTACGTCATCTTACAGCGCCGTGGTCGAGCTGCTGCTCTGGCCAGTATGTCCCATACAGACGCTAAAGGGTGCCTTGTGTGTTAGCATCTGACGCTAATTGCCACTGATCAAGCATCAGTATTTGACGAGTTGGGAGTGAGAACAGGTTGGCAGAAGTCTGAATAAGAAAGGCAAAAGCTGGATGAAATCCTGATCAAGAAAGAGCAGGACTGGGTACGGAAAGCAAGGAAAACCAAATAGATCCAATGCTTGAGCAAGCAAATAAACCAGATTCAGGTCCTGTGATTTAGCCTTTCCTTTTAATTTGGAATAATGGCTCCAAAATTAACTTTTGTAAATTAAATGAATTATGCTGTCTTTGTGTTTTTAGGAGCTCAATTCAAACAAGAGATAGAAGGTAAAGAAAAAAGGGCTTCTGGTCTTGGGCCACAAGTAGAAAATCTGTGACAGTAAGATGAAGAAGGCAGCTGCTCAGGCCGGAAAGAAAGAGAAGAAAAAGGCAGGGGACACTTGGGAAAAACGAAAAAGATTGAAAAGCAAAGGTAAGGACCCACCTACCCCTGCTCTCCTTCATCTCCCACTCTTTCTTTGTCAATAGGCAGCACAGTGACTTGCGATCAGGACTGAAAGAAGGTCCTAGTTTCTAACCTGGCCAAGGTCTTCTCTCTGTGTGGAGTTTCTATGGTCTCAATGGATCCTCCCACACTCTACAGAAACTTGTACATAATGTAAATACTGTAGTCCAATAAGACCAAATAACAAGTTAATCATATTTGCTTTTGTCTGTCTTTTTCAATATACTATACAACAATTCAATTTTATAAAATTGTCCTGCAGTTACTTATAATGATATTACCCTGCCAATTCAAATAATCCGACGAAATACACACTATTAATTGTGAAACGGGCTAAGAATTGTCACCAAGTAACATTCAAGGACGGGAATAAATGGCTTGATTTGATTGATTCTTTAATTAATCGTTCAAAACAATGAGTTGCAGTCTGACGTTATGAAACCGGAGCACCCCAGGGCGGTGTGCACAGCTCCTTCCTTTTTGTACACCCACGACTGCAATCCCCAACATGGAGAGAACTGTGCTGTGAAGTTTGCGCACAACACCACCCTCAACGGCCGATGAAATTTCATATCGGTAAGAAATCAACAATCTTGCAGAGTGGTGCTCAGAGAACAACCTACCGCACAACGTCGTCAACACCAAAGAGCTGAACGTTGATTTTAGTAAATAGGAGGCAAAGACACACACCCCTCTCTGCATCAGTGGAGCTGAGGTGGATCAAGTGAACAGTTTTAATCAGCATCACAGAGAACCTGACATGGTCAACAAACATAGGAGTCAATAGGAAACAGTCTTTTTGGGTTTGGAGGGCGTCAACTCATGGGCCAAGAGTTGCAATTCCAAATGTTTGGTCACTATGTTCTATTTGCTTCAAAGCCCTGCACACTTCCTGGGGGCCCGAAATGATTGCACTGCAGGCAGAACATCTCTTGAAAAGAGGAAATATGGGAATTTAAGGAGGAACGAAAAATCTGTCTCAAACCCCATGTGGTTTGCATTGCCACAATACAGGTAATATCTGCACGGATCTGACCCATAAATGTAAATAAATGATAACTTTACATATATGTACAGTGAAGCAGTCCTTTGAACTGGTGTAACTTACACTCCGCTGGTCTAAACATTCAAGTCAGCTTAAGATCATAATCCTTAGAATAAAGAATAACATGTCAATGAAACACTGAGCAGTTATGACAACTTAGGAGCCAACAGATGAAATATTTTGACATTTACGGTCTTCCAGAATTTGATAATATGTAAGCTGTCAGGCCATAACTCTGCAGTCCCATCTGTGCCACATTAGCAGGCTTGGCCCACTTTTGGCTGTATATGAGGTGAAAATTGAAACCCAGAGGAGGAGATTAAGCTTTGAGTCGGTGGATGGCACCGTACCGTGCGGGTTCGGTCGTAGTCGGTGCGTCTCAGACGTCTCACACCCAGTGACAAGTTAATGTTTGCGTTTTAAAAAGGCTTTTCGAAGATGTTTGCTTTTGCAGCTGGGATTGCATATAACCACCCTCAACTCAACCACATTATGCAGACACAGCTGGTCTGACTTACTCGACTCATTTTTCCTCTTGTTAAGTGTTTTTGAGAATGACAGCGACACAGCTTGTGATAATGAAAGACACATGTCGACGGAAAGGGAGAGAAATATGCAGAGGCATTCTCTAATAAATCAATGTACTGTGAACTGTACAGTTTGCTCCTAACACCTACTAAGCTACCACTTTCCGCCCCATTGAACTGTGTGTACAGTCTGTTCTGAATTGGTTTTATAAGTTTATTTCGAACATCAGATAAAAAGGCAAAAGTGTAGGTGATATTGATAAATGACGTCTACAGAAACATGCTGTAAATAACTTACAACACAAAGGTATGAATTTGGAGAAGGATTATAATGTTTATTTAAGCTTCTTGTAAAGTGATTGAATCTCCTTCATTGCTTTGCAGGATTCTATGGGCACTGCTGTAAATTCACATGTGGGATTTTTCTGTTCATTATTCTTGCATAATGCTTTTTTCAAACCATTTCCCAGGACTGGTCTGGATCAACGGAAGTACATCCGGCACTGCTCTCTTTGTGTTGCGTTCTCAAACTCTGTTTGCCTTTAAGAAACAAGAACCTTTGCACTAGCAAGCTACACGCTGAAAATGGGTTTTGAGTTTTGAAGAAAATTTGGAACGTGCAACGAACGTGTTTTTTTTCGGTGAATGATTGTAAAGATTTACAAAGAATGCATTCACGGCCTTTACTATCTAACTGGACCGACTGGTGGATTTGCTGTGGACGAAGTACACACGGCGATACACTGGTAAGCGCAAATTACGTTTAACCACATATCCAGCTAATTTAAATAGCTCACGTTACTGCATTATGTGAACCGTTAACTTAATTTAAACAATGATAATATAGTCCAATAAATAATGTAGTAGGGCAAAAGGTGACAACATATAACACAGCTGTGTTCTGGTTCAGGAAACAGGAGTGGTGAAAACATCTAATTATAAAGCAGCAAGTTGCACATAAATAGATAGGTCTTTAAAGTGTTGGATACGTTAACTACATAATAAACCACTACATAATAAATAACTAATGATGTTTAATCCTGGAATAGAAATTCAGTCCTAAAGAGCTGTAACACCCACAACACGTATAAAGCTAGTCATCTTTTCTGTATTTCATTTTACACAGCACATCCCACTGGGTGTTTGACTTGCTTAGAGACGGACATTATGTGGATTGCTGCCAGCTCATCCTACAGTCTGAATGAAGCATTGGCCTGTCAACAGCATTATCTCCTTCATCGGTATGGTTCACTGCGCTGGGAGATGGAAAGATTCCAGACAGGCCCATTCAAATCTTTCCAAGTGCACTGACAGTTGAACATCAATGGGACCGGCGCATTGATAAAAGTGGTGCCACATGGCATAGGTAACCACTGCCAAGAGTTGTCAGTTAGCCAATAAGTTGTTTTTCATCAATTTAAGAAGGGGAATTTTCTACAGAGAAGCATTTCTATGGACGATTGAAGATTAAATACATTTTACAAGCATTTAACAATCAGACGATGCTACAGTACATGTACATGTACAGGTGAGGATTAGTTACAGCAATGCTGCATGTTTTCACTCATACTAATACTCTCCATAACGCACCAGAATGGCCGAGATGTGACTCCATACATACATATGAAGGAAATTAAAGACCCTACTCAATTTCTGTTGAGTAGTGGGGTCTCTAGCTTAAAGGCTATGTACGGAAGTGCATATAAACAGTGATCCAACTGCTTAGCAATTGTTCAGACAAAAAAAAAATAGTTAAAAAAGGTGCAATGTGGGAGTGTGTTGCTTCAGGCAGCAGTGATACATGAAATACAACCCCAGGAAGTCAGGGAAGTTTGAGCAATAGATCCATGAATTTGTACGTTTGATGCAAAAACGCCACAAAGAGTTTATACTACAATGAGACAGTATTTTACAAATCTGGAAAGTTATCATGATGGCAATCAGTCATCATCAGTCAGGTGTTGTTTAGTATACATCCACAACTTTCTACTTCCGGGATATCTGTTGCCTTGGGCTTCCTTTGTGTTGGCATTTTAAACTCTGGTCGATTTTATGAGGACTATGGTTAACTGCTCCTCAGATCTCTGCAGGGTAAATCCAGACAGCTAGCTAGACTATCTGTCCAATCTGAGTTTTCTGTTGCACCACTAAAAAAACTCTTTAACGTACACATGTTCCACCAAAACAAGTTCTTTCCCGAGGCCATTTTGCAGAGGCACTGTTGCTCCGTACAGCGCTTAGCAGCGCCCATCAGGGGCGTCGGACTGGGGGTAAAACCAATACTGATTACCAGGGCCCAAGGGGAGAGAGGGCCCTTGAAAAGTCTGGAATATATTCACCTGGATATTTTCATTTCCTAATTAAATTTCATAATGCATATCAGATGAAATGTAAAGTTAGTGTATTGGCTGAATAATTTGGTTGATTGACTGACTACATTTTGTATACAAAAAAAGACTATCTAAGGTCTCACCCACCCCTTGCTAATGCGCCAAATGGTTTAGTCCATCTGCACGCATTTTGTTTATGTTAGTTCATCTGGTGGAGCGCAAACTTCTGCTGTAGAAATGTCTTTCTCAAAGAAAGCCAAATCAGGCTACCAAAAAGAAAGGAAAGACAAGAGAAGGAGAGAAAACAAAATGAGGGGAAACAATTGGTAACTGACTTCTTTTCAAAGAAAGGTGAGCACAAACTAAAAAAAAAAATCCATGGTGCTAAAAAAAAATCCATGCTGCTAAACTGCTTGAATATCTCCGCGACCGTTAGCGCTAAAAACGGATTGAGACAACCCATGTAAAGAGCAGAACATACACTTTCAAATAATAATTTGGTTATACATGTAATCTGAGGTAAAGGCTAAATAAATAAACTACACTAGCAATGCTGTTTGCATATAACACACCATTGTAATAGCCTCATTTAAAACATGTTTAATTTAAAATTATTAGGCTATAATGTCTATAATTAGCAATAATAGGCTAATCAGTGTCATAGGTAGCTTGGTAGCTCATCGGTAGATACATATCATGTCAACACTATAGTTATGTCAGATTCAGTAGAAACAGATGTTAATATTGTGAAACACATGGCCCTCAGTTTCAGAAACTGTCACAGCAGGGAGTGGAGTGGCAACAGACCCCTCAACCTCCTCTTTGGATTTGAGACAAGGGAAGCTTATATCAAAAATTAAAGCAAACCATGTTTAGTCATTTTGACTGAAAGGTGTTAAGTAACACTAACATCTTAGTTTATTTTATTATATTAGGTTACAATTAGGATAAGAGGTTAATATCAGATGTATCCTTCATAGAGAAAGATGACTGAGAACATCTGATTGAGGATGATGGGAGTGAAGACAGCAGGGAGCATGAGTGTTGCTCTGAGCACAGTGTGGAAATGAGAGCTGAGGAACTGGAAAGTAGGCAGAGCAGCGCAGACCAGTTTTTGCCAGAGGATCCAGGACTATGGCCAGATAAATTAACAGATGATCAGAGAGACACCATAGTACGCAGGCTGTCAAGTAAAAGTAAAGAGAAAACAAACAAAATGTAGGAGTAACCACAGTAAAGTAGGCTAGAGAATGTTGAGAAAGGAGGTTTGAAATGTGTTTTATCAGGCTACTCTAAGCACTACAGTTAATAGTTATTACCCTATAAACATCTAGGCATACAGATTCATGTGTACAGAGGCCCAATTATTTTATTTTTATTTTTTTGGTGAGGGGAGAGGGGGGGGTTGAGGAACATAGGGGCCCATCAGGACTGCCTATGCATAGGGCCCAGGGTCTTGTGCTACGCCCCTGGCGCCCATGACATTAATGATTGGTTTTAAGGAAATGCCAATGAACCAGAGCAGGTTTTTCTCCCATCCTGGAATGCTGTGGAAGGTCTGGCAATGCGAGACTAGGTGTTCTTACATATTTAGTTGTGGCAATTGCTAGGTACACAGTACAAAAACGGCCTATAAGTTGATCCAGGTTGGAAAAGAAGTGAACAAATGATATACTCTGTGACTACAAATCTTTGAACTGAACTGAATTAAACAGAATGAGTTGAAATTGCAACCTTTAGACCAAAACCCATGCTCATAGCCAGTATGCGGCGTAGAGTTCTGCAACCGAACCAGAACCTGACAAGTCCCAACAAAGTCTGAGGTTTTTGGTCTGTAAAGCTTTGGATATGTGTTGGGTTGGGTTATTTTCAAATGTAATGTTGTTTAATGGCAATATCTAAACTAAACAGGCTACATATTTATTCTTTAGTTGTGGAGAGATCCACTGTCCATGCTGTATGTGCAACTAAAACTATGAATATAGGGATATTACTTTAAATTTTAAAGAGTGGCAGATAGAGCATGATCACATAGTAATACCCCAAACTTGTCTGCCAGCTTCTACTTGTCTTAAATTATTACCAGAGCAAAAGGATTTTTGGAACATAATATGAATAAAACAAGGGAATACCCTTTAATGTGCAGGCATGCATTACGAGATGAAATTAATTGTAACAGAATGGAGGAATGCTGTTAATTCAAAGTATTCAGTCAAGCACAACTTGGATTTGAAAGTCAAATGGGCAGAATGTCATGGTTTCTGATGTAAGATGAGGAAAATAGTGGGAGGAATGACACGGATCGTGCATCATCCCTCGCTCCCATTCGAGCTGTCTCCCTCATCATGCTCAACTGATCTCACCTTTTCAATCTCCTCTTCTCTTAAGATTTAAATCCCTGGGAGGATGACAGTTGCAGAAGAGTTAAGGTGTGTGTGTGTGTGTGTGTGTGTGTGTGTGCTGAGTGATAAACTGAGTGGATGACTAATTGAAGGAAAGAAGTAGTTTGGGTGTGTTTAAGAGATGAGGACAAAGCCTGCTGACAAATCACATGTTATATTTAATGTGTTTAAAAGGCCTCTGAATAATATTTGAAAGTGTATTAAACTCAGATTAAAGGCATTACGGTGCTCACAATGTGCAGCACAGCAGTGTAATGAACAATGTTGTGGTGGTGATTAGCCCGTAGCTTCACCTTCACCGTGAAGACCAATGGAAACCTGTTAATGATGGGTAACATACAGTATCTAAAGTAAAACGTCATGATCAGCCATTTTTGCAACCACCATTAATATTGACACCAATGATTCAGTGTGATAATTAAGAGGGCAACACCTAACAGATATATGTAATATTTCTGCATTCAAATGTTTAAAAACAATATACATTTTACTTGTGTACTTACATTATCCCAAATGTTTCCAACAAAGTTCAAACGCAGAAAAGTCTGTAATTTTAATCAATGACACGGAGCATGTCGTTAGGTCTCGTGTTGTTTTGTTGCGTGTCGTTTGGTCGCCTGTCAATGGCGTCAACGCGGGAAACTCCCAGAAACATCAGACGATATGTCAGAAAGCCCTTGTTTTAGTATGCTGCTTCATCCAGTGCAGTTTTTGCAAATGATATGCAAATTACATAAACTGCATGACTAAAGTATATTGCTCATATGTAAAATGTACATTAAAGGTCAATGGTAAAGGGTAAACAGAGTCCTAAACATGGCCACAGCTGTTCATGGGGAAACAAACTAACGCTGGTATACACTATTCTCTAGACTCTCTGTCATATTTACTCCATGTCTGTCTCCTGTCTTCTCCTGTCTTGAGGTGTAACCATTTACTCTTATCAGCAAAGGCCAGTGTGTCATGCACGGTTGCATACACCCACACATACACAATAACTGAATAAAAGCATGGAGCAAAGAGTGAGAATCAAATATTCTGAGATAAAATTGGATCTGTGTTTTATTGCAAAACCTGCTTGTGAAAAGCTGTGAGATAATCTAATCTATGGATGTTTAGAGCTGTCTGTAAATAGAGGTGCATTAATATGCAAGCATATGATATACTGTTCTACCTTTGGGCTTTGTTCCATCCATAGCCATCTTTTTGCATTCATTTATTCAGAGGTCACAGTGGCAGTGGGCTCAGTAGGATCAAGGTCCAGGCCGGGTGGGTAAAGTCTTCTCCCAAGGAAGACGTGTCCAGAATTATTCTACAGGATAGTACGAACCAACTGGCTTCTTTACACATCAAGGAGCACAATTCTACTCCAAGCTTTTCCTGGAAACATGAGCGCCCCTAAAGGGTACGCTTTAAACAAAGTGTCGTCAGAGCACGTCCAAATGCAACAGTGTTTATACCTGTTCTAAATAGGGCTGCGAATCACAATACGAGACATGGCGCACGGTACCAATAATACAACCTGTTCTCACTCCCGCTTTGTCAGTGGCTCTCAGCGTTGGATACAGATGCAAAAATCACCCTTAAGCGTCTGTATGGAATGCATTGGGCATAGCAGCAGCTCAACCGCGGTGCTGTAAGATTACATAGTATTGAGAGCATAGTAGGTAGTATAAAAGACCGAAAATCCGCGTAAGGAGGTTGGTTGGGGTGGTGATGGGTCAAACGTGACAGGACTTTAACCCAGCAGACCTGGGTTTGTGTCCCATTCTTGTCCCGCGTGTCACTGAAATGTACATTTTGTAACCCCACCCACGATCTTTCATTTGCGTCTACATATGACGTCAAAGGAGACTTTTGCATCAACAACAAACGCCAAAGGCACCTGACCCGATGGGAATGAAACTGTGTCGCATAATATAAAATGTATTATGTATAACAAATAAAACATGGAAAAAAAAAGTAATGAAGTATTTAGACCCACTGCCACTCTATACAAACACCAACACCTGATTTAAGCAAGTTATGCCATTCTTCCTGGTTTGCCTTCTTTCCTTCAGATTTGATGTGGAATGTCAGTGAACTCTACAGGGCTCTCAACACAACTTTAACTGGTTTCTGTGTCAGGTTTGTGATCATCCACTTAGTGACATTCAGACACTTGTCATAGCGCTGAAAGATTTTCTTTTCTATTTTGCTCAAGTGACCTCAGAAACCACTCTGTGGTGGCTGATGTTACAGACACTGTGTCCATGTTGCTCTGCAGATTGTTGGCTTCAGCTGTGCACTCTGGCGCACAGGGATGAGTTTGTTCACTTTTTTTGTCAGCATGAAAACACTTAAATATATTATTTATTTCTTCTGGCCAGGTTAACCATTTTAGGTTTTCTTCATTTTTAGGTTTTCCTTTTACCCAATTTTCATCCACCGCAAACCCAAGAGTTCCCTGTGCTTCAGTGAATGTACTGACTTCTTTCTCCTTCCCCTGTAGTCTAACAGTTCAATAATTATTTCTTTTGTATTAAACTTGACTTTGGTAGTTATTGGTGCGTCCACCAGGATCATCAAATACTTACAAACACAAAACAGAGCAACCAGGTACGACTCAAAATCCATAAATCCAAGCAGAGGAAAAAATAACTTGCGTAGGTTATCATAGAACACACACACACACACACACACACACACACACACAAACAAAACAGACCATCATCCCCACCTGACTGTCCAGCAGGTCTATCCATCTTCTCCATATATTGTGCTCACCTGACAATCTTTAGCTGATAAGGAAGCTGTTTTTCTCCAGAGAGAACTCCTCATACAACTCACCGGTCAGGACTGTGTGTGGGAGAGAGAGAGAGAGAGAGAGAGAGAGAGAGAGAGCGAGCAGAGGGAGATATTTAATACAGGTATGAGTAGGAGAAGTCTAAGGCACTGTGAAACTAGTTGTCCACATGGTTGCCTGAAGAAATGATATATTTCAGATCACAAGTAAAACACAGGGTTACAGGGTTACAGGGTTAACCTTTTTTGGAATGTTCTGATAAGTTGAACATTCTTTTTTTCATTTCATATGTTGGTTGTTAAATATGTATTTGTTTGGTTTCATGATGTGCTTTTGGCCCATGCTTTGTGACACACGCATTGTGCTGTAAAAGCAAATACATTTCACTTAAAAAAGGGAAACACCCTGTGTTATAAATATCTTGTATCTTATGTCTTCAATGTGAACAAAAAAACTAAACAAAATGTAAGTTTTGGTTGTGCCTCCACTTTGGCCATGTGGTAGTGGGAATGGAGGGCTGTTATGAAGGGTAGATATGGTAACTGAGGAATGTAATGACTTGAATAAAATTATAATGTCTTAAATAGCATGTACAATTCCAGTGAAATTTAATCCCATCAGTTCCTTCAAAAAGTTCCTTGAAAAAATGTGAAACTATCCTTTAAAGTTCTAAGAATGTCAAGTCCTCTAGTAGATATGTCCCCTGCGTTAGGTAAGCTAACATGCAGTGATGATAGAAGTCAAATAACGTTATGGCCTTACTGCAAAGTACAAACAGTCTTTTGTGCCCTTTTGTTCCACATGTAAAATCAAATGAAGAGGCTGGCAGGGGCAGCTAGCCTTCTAAGGCTACATTTACATTGCTACCTTTTGGTTTTATAAGAGTTTTGAGCCAAAAGCGATCTCCATACACATAAGTGTTTTAAGCCCCAGTAGAAGAACTAATCTCTGTTTAAACTAACACGCCAAAACCGCATATCTCATCAACATTTTCGTATACTTAGTCTATATCCACGACGTGGATCCCGAGGCCATTTTTCAGCGGCACCGTTGCTCTGTCCGCGCTTAGCTCCGCCGATGCCGATTGTGATTGGTTTAAAGAAAAGACAATAAACCAGAGCACGTTTTTCTCTCCTCCCGGAATGCTGTGTGGATTAGCCAGACACTTCTCCGCAGCGCTGTGTGTGTGCCGGGGTAAACAGGAGGCAGCCTGTATACACCGCCCGTTGCTGGTAGTTGCCGTGGTAACGTTAGTAGCTAAGTCTCAGAGTCCGAGACGCCATGACCCAAATCAGGCGGCAAACGTTGCCGTGAATATCGTTGTTGCCAAAAGTCTCCATTTGCGGCCGTTGAGACTGCAACACAAACCCAGCACATTCCAAACCAAGAAGTGGTTTCAAATGTCTCCGGTTTAGGGGCTCGGAAAAGCCAGAGCAGTGGGAATGAGAGGTGTAAACTTTGCAAAAGATATTCCTTTTTAAACCAAAATGTAGCAGTGTAAATGTAGCCTAAGTGTAAGTCCTGTTTTCTGGCAATTCTGCTAATGTCTAAACGTATTGTAAAAAGGAATGTGTTTTTTCATTGATGTTAAAATGCTCCACAGTGCACCGTTAAACTATCACGCTGCAGGACAAAGAGAAAATAGGGACCATATACCTGAAAAGTACATCATTCCTGAATTACAATTAGGCCAGCCTTACGGAGAGAGCCTGAAAGAGAGAATCTAAGAGATAAATCCAAGAGGAAGAGAGAGAGAAGGGGAGAGAGAGAGAGAGAGAGAGAGAGAGAGAGAGAGAGAGAGCACTAAAGAGTGACGGCCTCTCTAGCCTTGGGCAGCCTGCTACTGTAAAAGCTGTGATATATTCTGCCATCATCTCAGTAGATATATGATCTGAGTCTCAGCCTGGCCTGTCACACCACATACATATTGAGTGCCCTCAAGAATAGGGAGGGCTTGATTTATTATACAGCTATTTATTACACTGGGTGGGCTAGGAAGAGCGAGAAAAAACAGCTCGAGATTAAATTTCCGAGCCTATATATCACATCAGATCTGATCTGATAATAAGATAACAGGCAAAATAAATCAGAGCTAATCTGTGTTTTCTTATTTCCCCGTGGAATTTTAATGTCTTCTTTAGCGATACAGCACATATAGATTCATTAGTGCAAATGCGAAAATGTTCCACCCTTTACAGGGAGAAATTTAATATAGATGTCCAGACATGTTGCCCCCTCTCTGGCATTTGAATGGGGAATTTCCAGGAAAAAAGTGGATTTTTTTTTGGAGTATTGGTGATAAATTTAGCAATTGTATTGTACTATGAATTCAAAAGATCAACTCTTAGAAATAACATTAGCCCAATGTACGCAAAAATTTGATCAGTAGAGTTATTTAAATCTTTAAATTAAGACATGTTTGTAGAATGTGACATTTTCTTAACCCTGTTGAGGAAATGCATCAAAAAATGACAGCTCTAAAGTTAAGCCTTAAAAAGAGAATACATTATTCAAATCAAGTTGCTAACAAGACAGTTGAGTTCTATATATGATACATATTTGAGAGGATGGCAAATACAAAAAGTCACACTCACACCCAGAGTGACACTATGAATTAAAAACAAAGAGAATGCCTCCGATTTTAGACACTTTCCCAGTTAATCACAGTTCAAAGTTGTGACACCTTCCCACCCTACACGCAGGTAAATGAGCTTGTTTATTTTCTCTTAAAGCACTACCTTAAATTAACTCTGAACATTTCTGCTGAAGGCTCAATTATCTACTCAGTGAAATGTTAAATGTGCCACAACTCACACGCTCAAACCATGTCGAGTCTCTGGCTTTCAGCTGTCCTCCCTTCACCTGCGAAACTCCACATTTCAAATTTAGATAAATGGCTTCTTTTCTTCCTGTCACTATTGTGTGTGCGACTTATCTCCGCGGTGCAGCTGTGAAGAGAGCAGGTATATTTTTATTTCTCACATCTCCGAGAGAAGGATACAGCAGGTGGAGTCTTGACTGTAGCACATGGCTTGCAGAGCATGTAGGTTGCTGTTGACAACAGCATTTCGCATGCAAGCAGGTAAAGGTGTGCGGTGCTGGATGTGTGTGGATATGTCCGATCTAAGACACAGTCGGTCTGTATGCTAGTCTTTTCTCCGTCCCGTCACTCATCACACACTGGTCACTCACTTTGGGAACAGGATTTTATCATTTGTCTTTGTGTTTTCCTTTGCCGCTGAAAGCTTATCAGCTCGTCGTCATGCCTCACTGGTGGCAAAGCTGTGCTGCAGTAGGTAGTCAGTACCCCTGCTGTTAACATACATTTTGCAATCAGGACATAGTACTTGGCACCAGTTGTTATTTTATTTATTTTCAACCAATTAAGTTATCTCCAATTCCCACATCTTATCATAGTCTGCTCTATGTATATTTATTTATTTACTCTGTGTCACCCTCCTACTGTGCAATATGCCATTTCTTCTTCATTTGCACCTTATCTCATCTGTAAATATATATATGTATATATACCGGTCAAAAGTTTGGGGTCAGTCAGTTAGAAATTTCCATTCCACTCCATTATAGACAGAATACCAGCTGAGATCAGTTGCATTGTTTTTTTAACCAGGGCAGCAGTTTTCAGATTACATTATGTGCTTACATATTGCAAAAGGGTTCTCCAATGTTTTTTCTCGGTTAGCCTTTTAAAATTATATCAGATTAGTAAACAGAATGGGCCTTTGGAACATTGGATGAATGGTTGCTGATAATGGGCAATGTAGATATTGCATTAAAGATCAGCCAGTTCTTTCTACAACAGTTGAGAACCCTTTTGCAATTATGTAAGCACATAATGTAATCTGAGAACTGCTGCCCCGATTAAAATAATGCAACTGATCTCAGCTGGTATTCTGTCTGTAATGGAGTGGAATGGAAATTTCTAAGTGACCCCAAACTTTTGACCGGTAGTATATTATATATATATATATATATATATATATATATATATATATATATATAATAGGTAATAATAGGTGTTTATAGTGTACATATTACTATTATTACTCTTAGTCTTATGTTTTGTTATTATATTTTTATATATATTCTTTGCATTTTATTTTATTCAATGCCTGTTTCCTTATTCTGTTTGCTGATTTTGTGAGCTGCTGTAACATGGGAATTTCCCCAGTGTGGGATCATTAAAGTATTTTATCTTAGTCTCGCATTGCCAGACCGTCCTCCACAGCGCTACAGAGGAGGGTCTGGCTAGTCTGAACAGTATTGCGGGATGGGAGAAAAACGGGCTCTGGTTTATTGGCTTTTCTTTAAACCAATAACAATTGTCGCCAGATGGAGCAACGGTGCCTCTGCAAAATGCCTTGGGGAATAACTTGTTTGGGTGGAACATGTGTACATTCAAAGGTTGTTTTAGCTACAGAAAACTCAGATTGGACAGATACTCTAGCTATCTGTCTGGATTAACCCTGCAGAGATCTGAGGAGCAGTTAACCATAGTCGTCACAAATCCACCGAAGTTTAGAAATGCCAACACTAAGAAAGCGGAAGGTGACGGACATATGGCCGAAATGAGGAACATCTGGTGGAATTTCTGACAGAACCTGAACTATACTAGAAACAAAATTTCTTATCTCATCTTATAGTCCCTTTGCTGCAGACCCCTACTGCTTACCTGGCAGGGGTCCAGGCTAACATGTGTCTACTCTGATTCAAATGAGCTGTCTCTCAAGTCAGGGGTCACCTCTGGATGAAGGGTGGGTACACTTACATCAATATGTAGAGCTGATGGACTGATGGTAAACATCGTGGTGTGTATATCAAGGTGTGTGAGACTCAGACTTTGACTAAGAGGAAGTACAACACTCATCATTGAAATCCACTCACTGCAGAGCACTCATCACCATCCATGTGCTAATATTTAAAAAAAGGTTAACTAATGTTTGCTCTGCTTCTTCAGTCTGCCATGAAGTTTGCCTCATCCATCATATGTCTCAGTAGCAATTACAGCTTGTGCGTAATCCTAATACACTTTGGTACTTTTGTACAAGTACCCACCAATATTCAGAAGGTATGTGAAATGTGTTATGTATGAAATGCTTTTTTAATAATAAGTATTTATATAGCACTTTCCCAAAACGAGGTTTACAAAGTGCTTTTCAGAATAAAAACAAAAAACAGAATCGTTAAGCTTTAATCATGAAACAATAGGGTCAAAAAGAGCCATCAGTAAAGCAATACATAAAATAAGCAATACAACTTAAAACAGTAATAAAACATAACAATAAAAAAACAATAAAACAGATGAAGTGGGAGGATTACAGAGGGCTAGACTATAAAAGTTAAGAAAAGACTTAAATCAGGAGATAGATTTAGCCATCCTAATCTCCTCTGGGAGGTTGTTCCAGAGTCGGGGGGCACTGATGGCAAAGGCTCTGTCACCCTTGCTTTTTAATCTGGAGTTTGGAACGACCAGGAGAGCAGCATTTGAAGACCTCAGGGCCCGTGACGGTACATGGGGAGTAAAAATGTCAGAAATATAGCTTGGGGCCAAACCGTTCTGGGCTTTAAAAGTGAGACCATTTTAAAACCAACTCTAAAACTAACAGGCAGCCAGTGCAAAGATGAAAGGATTGTTGTTATGTACTCTTGGTTTTGGGTTAAAACAGGCAGCTACATTTTGGATTAGTTGTAGACAGAAGATTTTTTTGCTGTAGATGGAGAAAAGGGAGTTGCAATAATCTAACCTTGATGAAATAAAAGCATGAATGATTTGGTTGACAGGAATGGCTTAATTTTAGAAATGTTGAAGTTGAAAGAAGCATGACTGTAGGAAAGAATTGATATAACTGTTCAAATTGAGATTATTGTCAAATAAAACACCAATATTCTTACACTGTGGAGTAACAAGATAGGAGTATGAACTTAGTCTGTAATTTAAGTATTGGAGAAATCAGTGCCCAATAGTAGTATTTTTGAGTTTAGAGTTTGAGTCATCCATTTGTGAATGTCCATGAGACAATTCATGAGAGAGAACATTCCATTGGGTCACAACTGATGCAAACCTGGATATTGTCTGCATAAAAATGCTGATCCTATGAGATGTCCCAATGGCAGCATGTAAATCATAAACAGAATCGGACCAAGCACTGAACCCTGAGGAACCCCACAATGCAGCCTAGAGGTATAAGACCTGGACTTGGCAATGCCAACACAGAAAGTCCATGGGCCTTGCCACTTATGCTCACCCATTGCTCTAAATGGGACAAGAGGATGGTGTGATCCACTGAGTCAAATGCTGCACTGGGACATAGGAGTACTAAAATGAAAGAACAGCTAGCGACAGCGGCTAAAAGCAAGTCATTCATGACTTTAAGAAGGGCAGTTTCTGTACTGGGATGAGCTCTAAAACCTAATTGGAGGGATTCAAACAATGAATGATCTTTCATAAAGCTAAAAGTTGATTTGCAGAAATCTTCTCCAGACTTCTCCATCTTTGGCTAAAAAAAGAAGTTTAGTAGAAGTTAGTATAGGTCTAAAATTGCTTGATTGAATGAGAGCATTTTTAAAATAGTGGGGAACAGTATCAGAGGAAAGGGAAGTATTTCAAATGCTCAGTAACAAAGGACAATTTATGTTCAAAATGTCTTTTAAAAAATGTCTAGAGGGCAGGAGGAGAGGTTCATTTTGTAGACAGTTTCTGACAGTGTATGTTGAGACAAGGTTGAAAAGGGCAAAGTATTTGGTCTAGCAGGGAAACAGACTGAGGGGGGATGTAAGGGTGAGGTAATACTCTGAGAAATGAGGGAGATCTTTTGATTAAGAAAAGGTTAAAAAGTCATTGCAGGTTTCAGAAGCAACGTCTACAGAGGGGACAGGGGAGCATTAGTAGCACAGCTTAAAATGTCAAAAAGCATCATGGCGTTAGAAGTATTTGCTTCAATGGGATTGGTGAAAGTTTTTTACCACCTGTATTAAAAAGCTTCATCAGTGCCTTAAGGTCTTCATGGTGGCCAGGTAGCTTTAAGGCCTTCCACTGACACTCTGTCATGGTAGTTTAACAATTTGATCGGCGTTCACAGTCACTTACATTGCGTTAGAGACTCCTCGTCTCTAATTGGTTGTTAATCTTTGTGCTCGTGGTAATTTTGCAAATGTAATTAGGAGCACTGTGAGGAACCAGCGGGACATGTTTTTTCCAAAGATTATCTGACTCATGTACTACTGTCAGGATTTTGTGACAGTTTCAGCAAATATGAAAATAACTTTTTTTTTATAAAAGTTACCAACTAACCGTGAAAAGCCAAGCAAATTCAGATTGTGAGTTGTATCAGAATAGAATGAACTAGCTAACTGTTCATTTCTTCTTTACCGTTTTCTTTTAACATCTTTATGTCTTGTTAAATTTCAGCCCTAAAGAAAAAAAGTACATAGTACACCTACCTTCCTATGATGTCTAACTGGCAGGTAATTATTTAGCCAATTAATTGCAGTGGACAGTGGATTAAGCAATATCAAAACACCTATACCCATTGTTTTTTAATGCAAGTCCCAACACGGTTAGCGTCTGTGACAAATTTGCCCCCCAAGGGCTTTGAAATCTGTGCAGCATAACACATCTGCTAAGACCTTAATTCAGATAACACTCCACAAAAAAACAAAAACAAAGTATTCCTAACTCTTTTTTCAGGAGTTCAATTGATGTGTGTGTGTGTGTGTGTATATTTGTCTACTTAAAGTAGTAGTCAGGTGCATATATAGGTATTCAAATAGTTCTTGCTTGCTGTTCATACTGGCCATTAAAGGATCCCTTCCTAATGTGTTTCCAGTGTAATGGATGTGTGACACAATTCTCAGTCCTCACTCAATACAAAAGTACATTTTAAAGTTAATTTGAAGCTAATGAGGCTTCAGCCATCCGTGTCAGTAAAATCAAGTTAGTATCCTCTTGGTATTACTATCCCTTCCCCACAGCTCAGCAAGAAAGCAGTCTGTAGAGGCAAGTAGTAGTAAGCTACCTTATTGACACATACTGTATTTTAGAGAGAGACAAAAAACAGCGTTAGAGAGCCAGATGGACATTCAGAATAAGAGACACAGAAACTCGAGCAGACTGAGCAGATGGCACAATGAAACAGCTACTTGAGTGGAATCTTCTGGAATCACATTCTGACACAGTGGCAGCTGCTGCCCCTAGCTAACGCAGGGTAAATTAGCCTAAAGACCAGGCTAATGTGACCTAAAAGCAGGCTAAATGTGCCAAAATGTGATCTCACCCCAACACATAACCAAACAGTGAAGATCTAAAAATACTCTTTCTGAAAACTCCTAGCAGGGAGTCTGATTAAAGGTCCCATATTATGCACATTTTCAGGTTCATAATTTTGGTTTCAACTGGAACAAGCGTCTCAGTCAGCCATATCGCTGTCGTTCGTGCCAATAATGACGTTAAATCACACCCTCTTGTCTTCCATGGCTGTCATTTTGTCCCTTCAATGGACAATCATCCTGGATCGGGCTGTCGCACTTGACGGGCAGGGGAGCGTGCCTATGTTGCCACAGCCCTATGTTCCCAGATTTCAAAAAAATAAATTCAAAATTTGTTCCCACATTTCCTTTTTCATAAATTTGTATCAGATGTTATCCCCCTAACCCTAACCCCTAACCCTAACCCTAAAAAATATTGTGGGAGGATAAATTGAAGGGAAATATAGGAATACAAGACCTAATTTTGAAAATGTCCTAGAAATGTGGAAACACAGGGCTGTGGGAACATAGGGTCTAATTTTAAGAAAAATCTTAGAAATGTGGGACCATTGGGCTGTGGCAACATAGGGCTGACCCCGGCGGGCAGACTGTGTTCCATGCTGACAGAGCGCCGGAGTTTGGTGCATCGAGGGGAGACTGTTTACATCAGTGATGGTTGGCGCTCAAAGTCAAAGTTGATGGACAATGTTGAGATGTCAAATTTCTAATGTTAAGATGCCAACCGTATTTTCTGCCCAGAGAATTACCCAAGGTTTTGTTTCGTCCTCCACCATGCGCCATACCACACCGGGAGCATCTCAGAATCTCAAATCTCACAGATTTGTCTCTACAAGTACTTTACAGAACAATCACGTGTCTATTAAGCTAGTATCTACCTTCCACTCCAAGCACCCTTGGCAATTAAACTCTGTTCCTTTTCTTTTCTGCGGTTGTCCTTATGAAATGGATTTGTGATATTTTTCCACCTCCAAGATGAATCTCTCGTGGTCCATGGTGTTGTAGAGGAGACATAAATGATAGTGGGAGGTGTCTTTGGTAAAATGACTGGATGCTCTGGCTGTTCCACTTCCTGCCCGGCTGTCCGAAACGCCCTGCGGCTCGCGTGTAAATAGAAGCTGTAGAAATCAGAAGCATTGACTTGAATGACCTTCATTGCTCGCGTGGGTTGCGGCACCTCCGGAACGCAGCGCAGACGCGCCTGGTGGTACGCCTTTGTCAGTTGTTACTTTGAGAGTTGTGACCTAAATGAAAACCTGTGTCCAAGCCTTCAGCCACATTAACTCTGACAACAAATCCAATTCATGACATGAAATCAAGTTGGATTGTGTAATCAGATGTGTGAAAAAAAAGTTGCAGGTGTGTGTTTATGCTGTTATTCATGCTAAATCTTTTATTCTCTCAAATTGCCAAAAAAAACTGACACAGGCTTCTGTGGAATCTTACATGCGTGTTTCCAACTGTGTACAGTGCAGCAGCACATCAATGATGTAAGGTGCTTTAAGACAGCTTTAACAATGTGCCTTTGTGGTAAAGAATGTAACCCTTTTACAGCTGCTAGGACTTCATATGATGTGAGCGAGATAAGCCGTTCAAGTTGTGCATGCGCACACTCACACGCACAGTGTGGGGCCACTTGTATGAATGGTGCACTCAGTCCAGTCTTTCATTTTACCGACTGATTCAGTTTGGCTCTTGAAAAGAAAAGAAAAAAGGCGAGGTTTGAAAGAAAAAAAAAAACAGTCGTCAACAATAGTCACAGTGTGGAGAGAAGTTGTTGCCTGGAGGTGGAAAGAAACCACTCTGACTCCCAAGAGAGTAGTTCTTTTTTAAAGCAAACTGGCATCTAATTGGAAACATCACTGGGGTCAATATTGTATCGACGATCTGCCAAAGAAAAAGCTAGGTTCCATTCCTCAAGGCTCGGACAGATGGCTTTTCCAAGTCAGTTGCCAATGTGGCAGCCAGAGATGTGAAAAAGAGGACGTAAGGATTTGACTTTGTTATGCATTCTTATTAACTGAGTACAGTAGGGGCTCAAGACAAGATTTTACAGAAACAAAGTCGGACCCAAAACCTTACACATTAACCAATGAACGAGGAGAGGCTGCAAAACTTGGTAGAGTTAATAGCAGCGATTGCTAAAACTACAGGAGCAAGGCCAGTCAAAGCTAACAGAACAGTAATGTTGTGCCTTTTTTAGTTTTAAAAGCTTCTCGCCATTCCCCGTGCTGCAGAATCACTCTCTACCTGAACTGTTACTATTGTTCCGGATTGTCAAATCATAAGAGACCTTATCTCAGGACACTTTCCAGGTAGAGCAGGTCTAGACCACACTCTAATTTACAAAGACCAAACAATTCCCCCAAGAGCAATTGCACTTATTATGGTGGCGGCAAGGATAACGGGCAGAACCCTCCAACAGAACCTGACCATCTGCCTCTACAGGTTGGGAGAGAGAGAGAGAGAGAGGTGCTTTATTCACAATCAAACTCAAGTAAAGGTACAAAAGTATCAGCAAGACCCTTGATTCGGATGAAAAGATGAAGAATTATATTTCAGTCTCACTCTAGAATGTAATAAAAATCTGTCATCAATCTACACGCCCCATAATGACGAAGTGAAGTGTGAAGTGAAAAAAGGATTTCAGAAGTTTTTGCAAATTGATTAAAAAGAAGAAGAAAAAAAATATAGAATTAACATAAATGGATATAGGCCTTTTATTTATTTTTTTCAATTTTCACTGCCTCATGCATATCACACACTACAGCAATACCCAATTTCAGGTAGTGAGTTGGTAGATTACAAATTGTTCTCCATAATGGTGAAGTGTTTCCTGAAAATGGGCCATTAGTGGAGGACGGCATGCTGTTAAGAAATCATTGGCTTCCAGCTTTATTTGCTCAGGGGAGGTCTGAGTCATTGTGTGTGTGTGTATGTGTGTGTATGTGTGTGTGTGAGTGTGTGTGTGTGAAATTGGTGTACTATTAATGTGCTTCATTTTATGGTCACTTTTCTCTTGCATAGGCTCACACATTGTGGTTGTAGCAGTAGTAGTAGTGTTTTAAAGTTGAGCAACGTACTGCATGAGTAATTCTAAAATGGGGTTAAAAAAAGTGTTTATAACTCTTCAATAAAAAAGGATATGTGCATTCAAATAAGCATTTGGTTTGACATGATTAATGGAGTGAGTTTCTCTCAGCCCCCTCAACTCTGATTGTCTTCAGTCAACCCTGGATTAAACGTCCATTCTGTCGGACTTTCTAAAGGAAAACGTACCAATCAATCAATCTGCTGGCTTCAGTGCAGGTTAGGGTTGGTTTGATTTTTAACTTCGCCTTGCAACAGTGAGTGGTTTAATGGTCACTCTGTGCACATGGGTCTGAGGGTGTAGCACAAAAAAATGAAGGAATGATCCTTACTGACATGTATAAACTAAGAAAGTTCGGCATGATGAGAATGTGTGTTAATGCGGAACTTCAGTTTATTAAAATCTGTGTTTGACTTCTATAGTTAACATCTCTGTAGTCTCGCATTGCCAGACCTTCCTCCACAGCGCTGCGGAGGAGTGTCTGGCCAGTCCACACAGCACTCCGGGGATGGGAGAAAAACATGCTCTGGTTTATTGGCCATTTCTTTAAACCTATCACGATCATCTTGGGCGGACGCTGAGCGCCGCTCGGAGCCCCGGTACCTCTGCAAAATAGCCTCGGGAAGGAACTTGTTTTGGTGGAACATGTGTACGTTCAAAGGCTGTTTTAGTCGTGCAACAGAAAACTCAGATTGGACAGATAGTCTAGCTAGCTGTCTGGATTTACCCTGCAGAGTTTAAAATGCCAACACAAAGAAAGTGGAAGGTAACTGACATCCGGCGGAATTTCCGGCGGCAACTGAGCAATCCCGGAAGTGGTACTTCGTGTATATAGACTACCCCAATTATAATGTGTCCCCCCACCAGTGTTCAAACAAAACCTTCACCCTTGTGTGTCACCAACAGTTTTATTGCTGTTGTTAAATTGTAGCACAGAATAACTTAACCGTACACATTAATACGTAATTGTGTTACCTATGGGAATGTATGTGGAACCAGCAAAGTAAGGGGTATAAACTAAATGCACAGTAGAGCAGAACATAGGATCAATATACCACTGCACTGCATAAGCCTGAGTTCTATGAGGCTTCAAAGGGAATTCCACCCATTTCAGGAATTCAAATATGCTATTTCTGTGCCACAGGACAGTTCTGTCAATACTTAAAAACATGCACCACTTTTTTTTTCCTGCAGCTGAGGAGTGGATAACTGGCCCTTGAATTTGTCTCGGGATAGAGAATCTGGGACACTGCATTTTTTTTTTGTTGACCTAAAATATTTTTTATCTGTTTCTGCACCCAAATGAGGTTTAGTTTCTTAATACTTCTTATCAATGCTACAGTATAAACTTCATTTTGCTGTGACAATTTAACTATCCCTTGGCATTGCTATGTCACAGTCTCATTTATGTCTATGGAGCAGCTCCTCATTTCATATCACAGTCCAAGGTTCTCCCTAAAATGCTTTAGCTTTAGCAAAGAGTTCACAAACACTGACTGACGTGTTTCAGTGAACAGAAATAACATCTGTGGATTCCTAAAATGGTTGGAATCATTTGTAGGTGTTTGTAGGGGCATAGCGCAAAATTCTGGACTCTCACTTGGTCCCCTTTTTCAAGCCAGTCCGAAGCTGATGAAAATTAAAGGGGCTGTACCATAGAAATAAAATTGGTAGAAAGGCCAGTGGACTAGTGTTTGCCGTGATAATTTTATGGGTACACAACAAAATGGCTGGTAAATGAAATGAAGGGATTTAGTTATTCAATGTATGGCTACTTGATGTTTTTTATACTTAAACAATTGGAAAATAAAATTATTTTAGTAGTTTGTACAATGGACATGATTTTTATCCATATACACGTGTATTTAGCTGCATAGAAACAGACAGATGTTTACAGAGCTGCCGGTGTATTCAGCCGTCCCAGTGCACAGAAGCAAAACGCTAGTTAGTCCACATGTCTGCAATAACCTCCTGATGTGCTTTGACATTGGACCGTGAGGTATGTGTGTGTGTGTGTGTGTGTGTGTGTGTGTGTGTGTGTGTGTGTGTGTGTGTGTGTGTGTGTGGGGGTGTGTGTGGAAGACAGAGGGAGAAAGAAGACAGAGTGACAGCTGACAGCCCTGCAGAAAGTCACACAGAAGACTCCCTGCAGCGCTGACATCGCGCACAGCGAACCAACCAATCACTGTCAGGGCTCCCTGTGCTCCTCTTCATGTGTGCGATTGTGGATTTAATATCATCATATCTCTTCATTTGTCTTCCTGAGACTCTAAAGGCCCAAAGAGGTCAGAGTCCGAAGTACGTGTGGGTACGTGTGATGCTTTACAAAACAGACGTGCATGTTTGATGCTCTGCTTCAGCTTCGTTCCATGGACCAATTGTTAGACAATCCTAAAACAGCACTCTAGAAAGGCAGATGCAGGGAGGCTCATTGATTGTCTTTTTCAACCTTTTTTTGTTTGCATCCCTCTTCATATGAAAAATAAATATATAGTCTTGAAGCTATAGTGCGTAGTTTCTGTCTCCCCCATGAGGAATTCTAAGTAAAGACAACAACACTGTTGGCGCATCCACATGATACAAGCCTTCCGTGATCGAGCATCGCCCCCCACCCCTCTTCCACGCAGTTGCTAGTAGCCAAGGAGGACATGGAGGATTAAAAAAACATGATAGACTCTTCAGAAGAGGTCATTATCTAAACTCAAGTTACACACTAAGGGCTCTATCATGCACCCAGCACAATTGACTTTGTACACCGATGCATGTATCATTCCTATTTTGCACCCGACGCACAGCGGACCTTTCCCTCCACAGACGCACGTCGGTAAATTAGGGAATGTATTTGCGCTCCCGGGGGCGGTTCAGCGAAAAGAGGAGGCGTGTTCATGCACAAACGTTCCCTGGTGCTATTTTGCATTTTCAGAAAACAATTCCGCCACTAAAGTCACCGGGTCTAAAGTCAGTGGCGCATTATTCAGACGCTATTTTAGGGGCGCATGCTTGGCCATAATGTAGCGTGCACACAACCGCATACACTTTGCTTCTCTCATCTACACAGACGCAGCAGTTTCCAGTTTTGCAAACCATACATAATTACAAGGAAAAATATTACTGAAAATGTGCTTCAGGTGTTTGGATAGGTCAGGAGGCACTTTACAGTACAATCCTCAAAAAGTCACAGCATTCTTTGTGGCTTGTTGTGTTTTACACAACATTTCCATGAACCATGGATGTGTTGATGACATAAATGAGGAAATATTAGAGGACTTAAGGAGATGTGATGTTGAACTAGGGCGGTATTGGACACTCTGGCGGAATCTGGTCCGGGAGTGGAAATGTGCTCCTGGTGGAGCGGGTGGATGGAGATGGAGTGGGGGAAGGAGGAAGGGGCACAACAGGAGCAGGTGGTGCGTTTGGAGGGCCAAGCTGCATGGCTGCAGCAATCCTCTCTAGACTGTGGAGATGCGCCCGAGAGGCTGCAGCAACATCGCCACCCGGTCAAGACAGGCATTTATTACTTTGCCGCATCCCGGACAGCTCCCTCTGGCGTGCGCCAGGCAAATCCGCCGTTATAATAACAATCCGCCATGGAACAAGCGCGCCTGCTCTTAAAGGGAATGTGAGATGACGCTCTGATTGGTTTATTGCACGTTATGCTCAAACCACACCTAGCTACTTCAGACCAACCCATTTACCCCGCCGGTATAATACCAACAGCGCCCGAGATCCATCCACAAAGCTACTTGCGTTTCACGTTTGATATCACGTTTCAGATCGTTAAAATAGGGCCCTATTAGATGTTTTTTTTAATACATTTTATTATTAACAACTCCCTTCTTTTGATGGATATATACAGTAATTTGATAACTCTAACCCCAACCCGTTCTCAAAATCCCTTCGCTGCGGGAAACGACAGCAACCTTCAAGCTAGCAAGCTGCATGCTGAAAATGGCAACTTTTGAAGAAAATTTGGATCGTGCAACAAGGCAGGCCTGCTTGGTTCTTTCTGGGAATGATCGTTAAGATTTACAAAGAATATGTACACGGCATTTCCTCTCTAACTGGGACGTTTTGGGACCGATTGGTGCGATTGCTGCGGACGAAGTATTTGCAAGAGCAAATAAGGTTTAACCATGTATCCAGCTGATTTAAATAGCTCACGTTACTGCATTGTGTCAACAGTTAACTTCATTTAATATTGTATGTGGCGTTTCCTTTTGCGGGGTGCAAATGTTCAACCAAAACAACTTCCTTCCCGAAACTATTTCACCATAGCCACCGTCGCTGCGTCTGGATCTTAGCGCCGCCCAAGACGATTGTGATTGGTTTAAAGAAATGCAAACAATCCAGAGAGATTTTTTCCTCACATCCCAGAATGCATCTCCACAGCGCTGTAGAGATAGGGCTGGCAATGCGAGACTACTATGAAGTAGCATACTGATAACAGAACAAAGTATATCACACAAAAGTCAAACTCATTAGAGTGTGAGAGATGTGTTAGAGCACTGCAGAACTTTGTTAAGGATACAAATGAACAGTGGGGTACAACACATAAAAAAAGGAGGAGAACAGAACATTGTGGCATGGAGAGTTTGCTCCTGAATAGTTCAGACGGCGCTGTAATGGTTCACTTTTATTGACACTTCAGACTGGAGTGGTGGGCTCTTCAGGATGCATGAAGTAAAGCAAGGCTTTTCAATCATTCAGTTCAGAGAGAATGTAAAAAGAAGTCGGCGGGGGGAGAGGTAGTACAACCGACTGAGGGTAAAAGGTGGTGAAATCATACAATGAGAGAGTCTGAGTGTTCGAGACAAGGAACAAAGACAGACTCGTTTTACTCATTGCAAGATGAGAAATTAAGTGAGATTCGTTTGCCAATTATGTTTCCTGTAATAAGTAATGCAAGTGAGCTCATTAGCTAAAGGGCTGAGTTCTCCGAAGCGGGCCTCTACACACTCCGTTTCAGTGCTCTTGAATGAATGGCTTTAGAGATTTTAATAGAGACAACAGACACAGCTCAGCCAATGAGCGTCCACTCAAGAGTGCTGTTTTATAATGGCCCCTATTTGGACTCATTACAGGCAGTACCTTTTAATGCATGGTGTTGTACTTAAGGAGAAGTAAGAGCCAGGCTTTGTTGTAAAAGGAGTGCCGGCATTGTGAGTGTATTGTACTGTCGGCAACAAAAAGGTGGTCTAGTAATGTCAGTGTGTGACAGAAAATGGATTTTGAGTGCAGTGGGTCATGACGGCTAATAGAAGGGCCAATGTTGTGTGTGATTTCCATAATGGCAGGAGAGCTTTAAAGCCTGAGATACGCACAGTTGTAGCGACAGGTTCAGCTGGGAATGTGGAAAAAAAGGGTTTTGTTTTTGCTTGTGTTCACACTGAGACCATTGCTGTGATATGCTGTTACTGTGATCCCCTATGGAGCCCAACCACCTGCGAAAAACAGCCGATGGCCAAAAAACCACGTCAGCCATGACAGTTTGAACACTGTTGATTTTTTCGATTATCACAACGTGTTGTCATACCAAAATAGCAAAATGGTTGTCCTATCCTTCCAAAACCCAGACATAAATGAAATAACGTTTCTATGTTACTCATTTCTTTTCCCAATTACATAATGGTGGCAAATGTAATGGTCTGGTTTATGTTTACATATGTTGCAGGTAGGGCTGGGCGATATGGCCAAAATCTTCGATCTCGAAATAGGTTAATTTATATCTTTATAATGAAATCTATCACGCTGTAGCATGTTTTCTGTTAATTGACTAAATGGTATATATGAAATATTTTTTTGTATACTCCCGTGTGAATTAAATACTTGACAAATGAAAAGTACAAGGTGTTGTCTCATTTTATTAGAAACGTTAATGCAAAATGAACATAATGTGCAAAGATCAGAACATAAAGGGTCCTCCAAATTACGTAAATATTGCTGTAACGCCGTTCGCAACAGAAAGTTGCAATCGTGTGACAAATAACAGACTGTTGCTCTACCCTTATGTCTTGTGTTGTGCTGTTGAAATGAGAGCTCCAGTAAAGTGACTTTGTAATGCATCTATTGTCTCTGTCTCCCTCTCTCTCTCTCTCTCTCTCTCTCTCTCTCTCTCTCTCTCTCTCTGTTTTTTGTCTCTCCTTCCTTCAGTGTGTGTCCAGTGCTTAAGGTTTCACAGCTGCTTTCCCCAGAGAGAGAGATAGAGAGAGACGGAGAGAAATGAGGGAGTGTGTATGTAATTTGTGCACAAACACAATATACTTCACGGTGCTGAAACCCAATCAAATGCAAACTGAAAAAAGCCCCAAAAGACAGACTTTTTGAAAGTTTGATTTCCACAAAACCTTTGGTATAAACCCAGTAATTAACCTACAAGTTGCTCTTTAGAAATGCTGGCAGCTGGAACTAATGTGATTTACAGGTATGGTGGTTAAAATGTGTTGTTTTTATATGTGAATGACTCCTCATTTTGGAAATCATTGTTATCACTACCACAGGGTTCTATTTACTAATGGCACTTACCCATTGCTATTACCAGCTCTACTCGACTCGACTCGGCTTGGCTCGACTCGACCGTGGTGCCCCGTGCCTAACGCGACACACACACACACAACGTCGAAGGTGTGTTGTATTTGATTCTCGGCATGTGGCTGTCTGCCACAGCCAGAAGACAAATTTAGTTTCAAAAGAAGCTGGAGGCAGCAAAAAACCCACCGCTGGCTAAACTATTTTAAAACGGCGGGTTTGTTCATGACACCCCCGGCCGTCGCAAGCAATGATGACGCAGTGATTAGTGACGATTCTCTCCGACCAATCAGGAGTCTGCAGGTTTTCACGTCACCTTTTGGTATCGCCTCAGCTTGCTTGGAACCTCGACGGAGGTGATACTAAAAAAAGTACCTGTTGGCAGGTACCAGGGATTTTCACAATGGAAAACCCAAAAAAGGCGAGTAGAGCAGGTACCATGTGATGAAAAAAACGACATTAGACACACTGATAGTAGTCTCATGGAGGGGGACGGGGGGTGTTGGGGGTGCACCTGCATGCTATCATGATGCCACAGGCAATCGTTTACACCTGAATAAAGACCACGTGTCCTGAATAAAGACCATGTGTGAATTCAACATTGAAGCTTCTAATTTACTCGTTAAAAAATAAAATGCATAAAAGAGAATTAACCTTGATGACCAAAATTGCATTGGCAAACAGGACAGGAGAATATTACCAATGCGAAAAATAAAGGTTTATTACGATCATCTCGCCCTTTTTAAATATACATATTATATTAAAATGACTGCATATTTAGCAACAACAAAGAGAACGTCCCCTCCCTCTTCATTATGTGTCACTTCATATCCTCCCTGCTATTATGTTAAAGGAATACGCCACCGTTTGTTGAAATAGTTCTTATCACGGTCTACCCTGGCTGTAGATAGGTGGGCAAACGCATTTTTTGTCTCACTGCAAGTAATTAGGTTGTTTTTTTGTCTTTTGTTGGCTCACTTTTACTCACAACATGCTAACCGACAACATAGGATTCCATTCACTACGCTAAGCTAACTAGCGGCGGCGCTGCTGGTGTTGCACTGGACTTAAATAATGCATGCACAAAAGCTAGGGGAGACTGTGATAAACCCTATTTCAACAAACGGTGGCGTATCCCTTTAATTCATGATAATAAGGTATGTCAGCCATGATTGTTACACACTACAAAGGATAATACCAGGTACTGTATTTTCCGGACTATAAGTCGCACTTTTTTTCCTACTTTGGCTGGTCCTGCGACTTATAGTCAGGTGCGACTTATATATCAAAATATATATAATTTAACATGTTTTTAAATGTTAATTCATACTGAAAACATTACCGTCTACAGCCGCGAGAGGGCGCTCTAGGCTTGTGACAACTAGAACGCTGCTCCTTAAGACAACTGAGAAAGAAAAGAGATAATAAACTGCAGGTAGTAAAATATGCCGCCGCAAACGGTAATCGAGCAGCAGAAAGAAAGTTTGAAATGAGGGAGAAACTTGTGAGGGACTGGCGAAAAGGTTACTCTTAGTGCAATGAATTTTTTTCCTCTTCATGACGCATTTTTTGAATGATGCGTCTTATACTCCGGAGCGACTTATAGTCCGGAAAATACGGTAATAACAGGCGTTCTCTTCTTTCAGTGTCTTTTTCAACCAGTGCGAGTGGAAACCCTGCTTTCACAGCATTGCTGGTACAGTTGGAAAGGGGTGTTAGTGTATTGAAAATGCAAACATTACATGTCATTTAGTTGATGCTTTTATCCAAAGTGACTCACAAATGCTATATGGAGCAACTAGGGGTTAAGTGTCTTGCTCAGGGACACATCAATTGATGTATCGCAGTGGGAGTTGAACCCAGGTCTCCAATGCCAAAAGCATGTGTCATATCCACTGCGCCATCACCACCCAAACAATGGAGGGAGTGAAAATGATGGTTCATCCGGTCATTCGGTTGTTAATATGGGAGCAGATTTGCTGTGTGGGGGGGGAACATCGTTGTATGAGATGCGAACTCCACTCCCCAGCTTGAAAGCGCTGTGTTTTTAGACCCAACCATCCACCCAGACCTCTTCCCTACGCGGTCAACACTGTTCTTATACAGCCTCGGTAAAGGCCAGTATGAAGACATACCTCTCAAAATCGTCAATACACAGAGAGCGGCATTAGTTTTTCTATCTCTGCGTTGTTGCACACATCTGTTGGCTGAGAGCCAAAAGCAGACTCAGCTGAATTTTCTTGGCCATCAAACACCAAAAGCTAAACAGACTTACATGCCTCTTTGTTTCCCTACAAGTGTGATTTGGTTTCATGAGCTGTAGTTCAGACTGGCAAGTGGGAAATTGTAAAGATTTGCAGCTATTTGAGAAGATGCTTTTCACGACCGCGGGAATAAATGTCTGCCCAATGATGCTTGAAGCACAGTAAGATCCACTGTGAAGTGGATCATAAGATCTGAGTCATTTTATGTAACTATGGAAGGCAAGAACAGAGCAGCAAAAGCAGAATGTAGCAGTTCAAATCTGTATAGCTGCAGACTCTACCTCAGTGTAGAATAGAATAGAATACTACTTTTTGTCTTGGGTAAAGTGTTAGTCTTTTGCTTGTGTGTTGACATTGACAACACGCAGCTTGAAATAACAAGAACCTGTTCGAATTAAAGTGCTAAAGTGCTTTGTGTATTTTTTGCACATTGCTCTATTGCACTAAGGCTTAGTAGAGTTCATCAGCTTTATGGACGCTGGAACAAACGATTGCTTCAAGCAGTTTGATTTGCACTTTGGCACACAGGAGGTTCGTATTCAGAGAAGAGGGGATATTAAGAGTCCGCAGCAGTGGCAATTCTAGGATCAGACCTTTAGGGGGGCTCAGCCCCTAATGAGAATGTTACACGAATATAGTGCCTTGCAAAAGTGTTAACCCCCCCCCCCTGCTAAATCAGTAATTTCATTAGCCGATAACATCTGAGCTAGCTACTGAACAACAACATTAGCTAACGTTTTTGACACTATTAACATTACGATGGAACTAAACCTGACACTTTATAAGTCACAGTAATAATAACCAATTTGACACAATGTTCTAACTTTCAGCAATTTTAGTTGTTTACGTTTGATTATCGCCATGAAATTATTAACTTCTTCTCTGGGGACTACCAACGTTAAACTACAACCGCACATCTGCTCTCCCTCTGACAGACCAGATAGACACTCAGCCAAAGGCGCGAGTCTGGCACAACCTCCTCCGATTGGCCAAAGCTACGTTTCTGTTAACCCTTTCCTTGACTGGGTAATAGGTGCATAGCATCGGTGACAGGCACACAGGATATTAAACATATATGTTTCAAGCCCTTTGAACCTGTAATTGTTTGTCCTCTGTCACTAACAGACAAGTTCGCAAACTCTAACTTGAAGCACTTTTATTTTGTTTTTTAGGGGAGCTGAGATGAAATTTAGGGTCTAACATCGGCAATTGTCCCCAATACACCTTACCATGCATACTGCATGTGGATTTTTTACTTAGTATCTTTTCTTTTATTGTTCATATTATTAATGTGGATCTGTCATTTTATCATCCTGTTTATGATGGATGTGTATGTTGTGTGTGATGTCTGTGAGCTACTGGGACCTTGAATTTCCCCTTGGGGATCTATCTATCTATCTATCTATCTATCTATCTATCTATCTATCTATCTATCTATCTATCTATCTATCTAATGATTTTTGGTGCTTGTTTGATGACTGTTTGCCCCTGCAGACTCTGTATGGGCTCATAGTCTTTCTTCCCTATTACTTTCATAGCTGTTTTGTGCATGCTGGCAAGCCTGCGTTTTAGTGGCCAAACTACGCTGTAATTCCATACATAATGATGCTCACTAGGATTGCCCGGTAGAACATCAGCATGTTCTGGCTGCTCACTCCATACAGCCTCAATCGCCTTAGAAAGTAGAATCTGCTGCAATGTATTGCACAGGTTATCGATGTGTGTTTTCTAGCAAAGAAGTTTATCTACATAGACACCTACTGTCACTAAGTACTTGTACGAGGACATCTGATTGTCTAGTTTTTTTATGACCATTGGCTCATGGTCAGTTACTTGCCTTGGGTCAAAGACCATCTCCTGTCTTTTGGTGAACGTTTAGAATGAAATGGTTGGTCGAACCACTTGATGAAGGTGTGGTAGTACAGAGAAGTGTCCATGTCCTGTGGAGAAGGCTCAAAATCACAGTATCATCAGCAAACTTTACAATACAAATATTGGGGGTGTACTTTCCTGCAGTCATATTATAGGTGACACCACACAATCTTGTGGGACCCCTGTGTATCTGTGTTTTGTCTCTTACAGTGCCCCATTGATCTGCACTTGTTCTGTCCTATTAGTCAAAAAGAATAAAAGCAGCTGATTTTATGTTGATTTTAGAATGGTTTCTTTAGAATGGTTACATGTTTGTGTTGTGTAGCAACAGATTGTAGCACTATGCCCAGGACAAATTTCCCCTCAGGGACATCAAAGTGTATTCTCTTTAATTAGGGTAGTGTTAACACTTGTATATCCTTCAGCTTCTCTAAAAGCAGGTAGGGGTGCACAGTATTACAAGCTAAAATCAATATATAAAATTAGAGCATATGCTTTTGTGTTCTTAAGGTTCTTAGAGATACAGTTAAAAATGGCTTAGGGTGGCGCCTTCAGTGCTGCACTACATGCTTTTAAGCAAACTGATATGTATCTAACATTGGCTCCACATCCTTTTTAAGCTGGGACACTACACATTTCTAGAAACATTTAATGACAACCATGGTCAAAGCTATAGGAAAAACATCATTAGTCACTGTGGCACAGGGCTTTTTAGGCACTGGTGTTATGATTGACTTTTTCCACAAAGCTGGGATTGCGTGAGTGTCTGAGGACTGTCGGAATATTGGACACCATGCTGATGTCAATTCCTCTGCACAGCTTTTGAGCAAAGAAGCTGGCAGTCTGTCTGGGCCTGTGGACCCATTAGTGCACACCCTACTGAAAAGGCGCTGAACACTAGGTGGATCCACTTCCAGCCAGTGGGTGGTATCAGTGCCTGGCAAGACTGCAACACATTGGCCCAATCCCAAAGTGAGCCCTGAGGACTAAGGACTAAGGACATACACACTTAATTGATCTCAGGTACTAAGTGAGTGAGTGTGTGAGGCCACATGGGCTCAGATAGGTAGAAATAGGATCGGGACAGCACTTCACGAGATCACATGTTACCTTGGCGACGTTTAATAACAAAGATGTTGCTGAGACTTGCCGGGTTTGGGAATTTTCATTTTAAGTTTGTTGCTTTCACACCGCCCAAGGCCCAGGAGACGGCTACCTGATTCCAAACTCTTGTTTTACGAGCTGGACACCAGGTTGGTCCGTTCCGTGGTGGTCGTGTTCGTGCTGTTGTTTACCTCCGTAATTTCGGTTCCCTATTGTCTCGCGGAACGTCACAACGCTTTGAACTGTGGGTAATTCCCTTCGGTGAAGTCTGCATCGATGCAGACTCACGGAAAGGGCTCGGTAAGTGTGTACTCAAACCCTCACGCCCTTTGAAATTCCACATTGGGACAACCCTAAGCCCATACGAATTTCGCAAGAACGTGCACCAAAGTCCGTGAGTCTGTGAGTCCGGACTTTGGGATTGGGCCATTGTCACATTCATGAGAGATGTTTTGTGAATGAAACCTTACATTAAAGGTGCTCTAGCCAATAACCGACAAGAAGGAGCTGGTTGAGCCATCACTGCAGGAGCATTAGCTCGTAGGCTACTTTCACAATGCATATTCATGACTCAACCAACTCCTTCTTGTTGGTTATTGGCTGGAACACTGTTTGTTATGATTTGTGGGGCAGGTTGGCGCAGTTTGTTTATGTTGGCATTTGTGGAGCCTGGGCTGTCTACAGAGACCGCGTTTTTTTACAGTGTGTTCAGGGGACAGGCAGCTCACGGATAGTGAGGAGATGTTTGCTGTATGTGACAAAAAATGTTGTAGCCTAAAAAACGCGTCACATCACTTAGAGCACCTTTAAAGTCATTCTGCTCGCTTGATGTTTAAGGAAGGGATGTGTTAAATTTCATCCCAATGTATGTACGGAATGGGAATGCTCAGGGAGTTCTTGGTAAATAGGTCAATAGTTGGTATTAGCTATAGCCCAAATTTAGTTTTAAACTAAAGTTTTTCATACAGTAGTTGGTTAAGCATCATTCATTCTCTCAAGTTACTCACTGTAAACAATGTTTTGTGACAGATCACAACTAGGGTTTTTTCATTTTCATTTTAAAAAGGTGCCGGTGCCATAAGGTGCCTGAACCAAAACTTTAAAAAAAGAAGAGCTCAAAACAGACAGTGAAATTAAAGGCCAATTTCAAATTTAATAACAATAACTTATTTCACCAGTCAATTGCTGTTAAATGAAAAAAAGAATCACTAAATGGCAGATATGTGTTTTACAATAACTTTGAATGCACCACAAGCTTACAAGTTGAAAATGAACACACCATTAAGTCCCGTCAGTGTTGTTTCTCTGATGACTCAGACAGCGGCAGTGGGCCAGTGGCCATGGGGCAGCTATAGGCTACGGTGTGTCTTTAGCTGGAGACTGTTGTACTTCCCGGTGTTGTACACCGCTTAGCTGTCAGCATTTTAACAGTGTTTAATCCAGCTACTAGCTAACAGTGGGCTAATGTTACCTGCTGCCAAGTGTAATGTTAACTAGCGTCACATGTGGCAATGCTTCTGTTGCCACTAACGTCCGCAGCGCAGGCATTTAAATGGAACCGAAATGAAGCACTGAAATCTGTGTTCAGAATAAGAATACTTTATTGATCCCATTAGGGAAATTGTTTAGTTGCAGGTGCTCTGTCAAATTCAAGGTAAAATAAGAGAAAGAAAAGAGCAAGTCAATGAGTGTTCAAAGTAACATAAGGTAACACAGCTACATTAAGAAATACAAATGTTAAGTAGAAGTAAAGTGAGATTAAGTTAAATTTAAGATTAAGTTAAAAAGATTCTTTCTAAAACAATGGCTTGTATAAATTATATTGTAGTGCAGGGTGAACATAAAGTACAGTTGAATATAAGTAGTAGCAGTAAATAAAAAACAATATGTAAATGTAAGTGATAAATTATTGCACCAAATAATTATTGTACATAATTGTCCAAGAATATTGAGTCATGATGTGGAAATACGTGCTGTGAGTCCAGTTTTGACACTCTAAGTGTGTAACACTCATAGGGAAGAGTTATGAGTTATATAGTTTGATGGCCACAGACAGGAATGCACATTTAGTCCGGTAGATAACGGTCTTTTAGGACCTATATTGGCACCTGGTTTTGGTAACCAACCCTAACCATGACAGGATTTCCAAAACAGTTACCACCTTAGCTGTGGCCAAAGCTTTGAATCAGAAATGTGTTCTGTCCAGAATGGTGAATTCCTTTGGATCATCACCGAGAAGTGTGGAAAGCTAATACGTGCACATTTCTGGACTGTTCCACATTGTGTCCATGAGTACCTAATGTTACACAGTGACAGAGAAGCCACCAGGGATAAGGAGCAGACCACATCTGATGCAAACTGATGCAAATACTTGGATTGTCTGGTCTGTGGTGTGCAGTCACATACTGAGCTTATGCATAACCATTACACAATTATATAAATTCCAAGTGTGTGCTGGAACAGAAAACAATTCTGCAGAAATCCATAGATAAACACAACTCTAATATAAGATAACTAATAATATAAGAGTATCATCGAAAGCTTTCATATCAATCAGTATAACGTAATGTGAAACATGAAAAGTGTTATCTAAATGTTTGTGTCTGCCACTACAATTAGAGTCAATAAACGGGCATCTTTTACCGTTTGTTCATCTGGCAGTGCACTTCTTGTATAAAAGTTAATTTGAACGGAGTCACAGTATAATTCAACTTAATGAAATCAGATAAGCACACACATCCATGACAGTCTGAATGTGCATACAGACAATGCAGTTTCCTCACTGGATACAGTGAAGGAGTGATCACACTGTTATCTTTGTACTGACACCGGCAGCGACACTAGAAAAGTGAATTAAAGTCATTTCCCTATCGTTTTTCTGAACGAGAGCCTAATGGGCTGCACAGACGTCTGTCCCAGAGATTGACTGCTTATGAAGTGTTCCACAGTGGCTTACAGCTGAGACCTAAAAGACCGATACACCTACAGTTACATTTCCAGTAAGTGGGATAATCCAGATATTAATATTACTGGAAAAATAAGACATTTATCAACAATTATTTTGAAAGAATCAATAATGCCAAATATTTGACAAGTTCCATCAGCGCAACAAAATGAAGTGAAGCCTGCAAGCTAATTCATGCAGCCGTGCACATTTTTTATCACGGCAGTTCACTTAAGCCGTCAGTGTTAATCTTAAATCCTTTGCTGGATGCCCACTGTCGCTCCACTCACCTGAAAGCTACGCTGTCACTTCCTGCTGCAGCCATTCATTTAGCACTTCAAAAGCCCCATTTCCCCCTTACCTGTATGCTCTAAGTCTATGTTTCGCTAGAGGGGGATGTAATCATTGTCACTTTCCACTCCCTGCTGAGATTGGTGTTTCCATGTGTGGGGTGACAGCAATGGAGCTGCAATAGTGTGTCACTAATACTAGTATTACAGTAACGTTACATGTTTCAGTGAATCGTATTGGCTTCGTTGACGGCGGACTTTACACACCTCCAGCTGGCCGCCACATGTGGTTGCCCTGTGCTCCCCCAGATCTCAGCAGAGTCGGGATGTAAAATGTTACAGTGATTGCCAAAACTACGGAACAAGACCCAGGTTGTAAAACACTGAAAATCCCTTAAATGATGCCACCTCCTCTCATATAGGACTTGAAGGTTGAGCACATTGTTCAGCCCTGAGATTCATAGACATCCTCTTCTCCTCAGACCAGGATGAAATCTCAGAACTCAATGTCTTATTTAGAAATGGGCACAACATACTTATTGTCAGAAATGCCACAGAAACCTAAATACATTAATGTTGCTTTCGCCCCTTATATTGTCCTTAGTTTCCCAAAAAGTTTTTGAAGGAGAGAATGCATCTGACAATTTATAGATTTACTGTATATTATGCAAGTGCACCAAAGAAGGAGGCCTAATGGACCCAAATGCATTCATTTCATATAAGGGAAAATGACAAATTGACTAAACTCCACTAAAACTCCCCAAAGCTGATATACAGTAGTTATATAAACTGTAGGAGTTAACCACAGATGTATTATAAGAACTGGATACAGCTTTTGAGGCGGAGCCCCGTTCGTTCCTATGGGAGTTTCTCAGTGGCGCATGAAGCCATCATGGAGCCAAAAATTACCCAGATGATCAGACCTACTTTGGCCTTGTGCGGCCTATAGAGCAGGCGCACCAGAGACCTTAGCCAGCCAAGCAGGCTACTTCTGGTATAGCACTGCGCTAACTTGAATGGGGATAAAATGATTTAATCATGCAGCTTTTCTAGACTTTCCAAATGTTATCGGACTGAATGGATCAATTTCTGAGGGGGTTGAAAAAAAAAAATCCACTGATTAACAGACGTGTCTTTGGCCATGTAAATCTATAGGAAAAAGTATTTTTTTGGCCATAGGGCATCACATCCAGGGTTTTTCCGCTATGTTCAATTTGCTTCAAAGTGTGGCACACATCCTGTGGGCTTGGAGTTAAACAGGGTGCAGCTTTAAAGTTAAAGTATTAAATGATGAATTAGATTAATAAAGATAAAGCACAGTTTTACATAAGAGCCCTCTGACAGGATTGAAAAACAGGCCTTTCACTTCCCTCAGTAAAAATATTGATGTAATTGTGTGCCCTCGGACCAAAAGAAATAATTTATAGCATTTTAGGTGTTGGGTTACAGTAAATATCTAAACAATACTGCAGACAGCAACAAAACAAGACCCTGACAAGAAAAATACAGCAGAACAGGACAGAATTACAAAGCAAAGCCAGAAACCAAAGATACCAAAGCCTCAGTTAGACAGAACAGAAAGAACAGAGCAGAGCAGAGTGTGACAAACCAGAAGAGAACAGATATGATTAGAGCACAAACAGACAGGAAAGAGAAGGACACATCCGACTTTAGCACAGTTCTGTCCAGTCATCTCAGATGCAAATTGCACTCCTAGATGATTACTACCCATGACCTGATGACCCTTCATTACCCGCATCCAATGCAGATCAGGTTTCAATCACATTAGAGGCAGCTTCTCCCTGCTTTATTCCCTCTGATGCAGATGAAGTGTAGATTCTCACTAACCTCTGACTCGTAATGTTCTTTTCACCTGGTCTCTCAAAATTCATACGTGAGCACAGTAAAAATAAGTATTCTCTATTCTCTGAGGAAATGTTTTCCAGCATAAAGGTTTACGCACATTAATGACTTAAAACAGGTTGCATTCAGACAACATATGGAGCATATTGCACAAGTTATGCCATTTACAGTGATGCAAATAAAGGAAATAGTCTTGGCCTTTAGTTACCAGCCACGACAGCGGCGCTGGTAATGTTTTCACCTTGTGTAACTGACGCTTTTATCCAAATCGACTTCCAATAAGTTCATTTAACCATGAAGGTACAAACTCAGAACAGCAAGAATCACAAAGAAGTGAATTAGCTTCAAATAAGAAAGTATTTTCTAAGTGGAGTTTTCATTCATTTCCCGTCCTCATGTGTAACAGAGGTTAAGTAGCCTGCGAATTAAACAGTTGATAGTGTGAAACATTATCCACATAATATGATCAAACTTTTATGGAGTATCAGCGGATACGTCACAGACGTATGCCAGTAACTGAAGTGGAAACTTTATTTTGTAATGTTTGGTGAGTTTCGGCACTTTTCACTTAGAATTCGCCACGTTACAGAGCCAGCAAAGACTTTGCGGACGGCCCGCACGTTCTCACATCTGCTCTAAAGTTTGCGTGACAGCCCGTACGTTCTCACGTCAAGTTAATTTTTATAAATCACACCGTGTGGCGGGAAAACCAGCGTACGCAAGCTGTCGTGTGACACCTTGCAGTGCCCTGCTATGCCATGAACTACTACAACTACTATTTCTAGTCACTGATCCATTATCTTTATTGTGACTATTATTGCCACTGTTTATCACATCCCCAACCGGCACCGTCAGACACCGCCTACCAAGAGCCTGGGTCTGTCCCAGGTTTCTTCCTGAGAGGGAGTTTTTCCTTGCCACTATCGCACTGAATGCTTGCTCTTCGGGAATTACTGGAATTGTTGGGTCTTTGTAAATTATAGAGTGTGGTCTAGACCTACTCTATCTGTAAAGTGTCTTGAGATAATTCTTGTTATGAATTGATACTATAAATAAAATTGAATTGAACTGAATTTTCATGCGTATGCAACGTTTATACATGAGGCCCCAGGTGTCCAGAAGATTGCAGAGCACGCACTCATGCGCACGCACTCACGCACGCACGCACGCACGCACGCACGCACACACACACACACACACACACACACACACACACACACACACACACAAAATGTACTTCTAATGTCATGTCATCTGGTGCAGTTGAGTATTTGTCATTGTATTTATTCATCATCTTTAAAACACCAAAGCTGATTCCCGCTGCCGAAGCAGTAAGCTCACAAATGTAAACAGGAAAACACACGCACATGCACGGCTGACGGCCTGTCAGAGCTCCGAGCTGTTATTCACAGAGGAGCTGCCTCCATGATGGAAATTAACAACGCTACAAGGAATTAGTGTTTCTTGGCACTGTACAAATGAACTTGTTCTGCTCCGTCTCTCTGCGATGCATGCTGCTCCTTGATACGACTCCATTTGGGTGCTATTTGTGTCTGTGTCTGTGTGTGTGTGTGTGTGTGTGTGTGTGAGCAGGAGAGAAACAGTTTGTGTGTGTGTCTCTGTGGATTAACAGAAATTAGGCATGGCAAAGCCTGATGTCAGACGAATTTCTCTGGGTGATTTCGTCCAGCGGGAAACAATATAAGGAGGGGAGACAAGCCAGATGAACACACACATTTAGGGAAATACCACACACACACACACACACACACACACACACACACACACACACACACACACACACCATATGCACATGCAGACCTGTCTACAAAGAGAGGCTGTCAGGTATTTCCTGACGCAGATGCACATACCCACTCAAACAGGCTGAACTTCAAACACAAATCCTTTCTTTTCCTTTTACAGATCTGCATATGAAGTCCCTACTCCTGGCTTTATTTTCATATAGTCATTTACCCTCTCACTCTCACTCACTCACACTTCTCACCAAGAAAACAGCTGTGTATCTTGAACAGAACAATGGACAATAATATGTGATGGATGATATTAACACATTGTTTAACCCAAACTTTTTATTGCAATCATGAAGACCATATAGTACAGTTTTATATGAGAGGCCTTAGAGAAATTGCCCTATTTTAGTTTTTACCATGGTAAGTAGTTCATTTTATCATCCAGTCATAACAGAAATCATCCCCTTACCTCCCCACCTGCCTATCTGACAAACAGGATGTTGATGTGATGCGAGCCATTCCCAAAGGAAGAGCTTCCATGACCAAAGTCGGTTGTTTGGTGGTGATGATAGATTTAAATTGAAGCCACACCTGTGAACAATAAAAGCTGGTCTGACCCACGTTTGCCATCACTGCCTCTTCGCTTCCTGTTCTGGCTGTTCTGGCTGCCCCAGTGTCAGATTCAAGGACGATTTGGACACTGAGGCTCCCAGGAAGCTGTCTGTTTCCTGACCTGAGTCAGAAAAAAAGTCCAGAGGTTCGGATTAAAACAGGAAGTAGGACACAATAGAGACAAAACAAGACTTTGTTTTGATTAATGGAAATGTAGAGCATTTTATTTTTATTATTTATTATTTTATTATATATTATTTTTATTGCACAGTGTCATTCTCCAGGAATTTTTTAATCCACATCAGTGGTTTCCATGGAATCATCTTTTACTTCATGTTACCAGTGGCAGAGCAGTTGTCTGTTGTTGACTCGTGTTCCATAAAAAAATAAGCCAAAAATGTAAGGTAGGGCTTAAAAATAAGTGAAAATCCTGAGAGACGGAAGCATTTAAATGCTTTGAAATAACTAGACATTGCATTTTGCATGGTTGGTGTCCGCAGCAGCAGGGCTGCAGAAAACAGGCAGAGAGTGGATACAGGGCAACAGTCCAATGAGAACACTGAAACACCAATTAAAGAGTCTGCAGATGAAGCGGTAGGTAGGCACAAGACAACAGGAATAAAATGATCTAGCTTTGGTCAGGAGAATAACAGTATTTTGTTCAGTTCATGAGAAATGCTATCTTACCAAAGTACAAAGGAATTGAAAGCATTTAAGTGTTTTATAGCAACAATATAGTAAATCAGACACTGATGGCAGAGCGGTGTATTGTTATACTTATTATTTAGCTAGGCATTTATTTTCTACCAAAAATGTTTTGTGCTGGTCTAGGGGTACTTGGATGGAAAAAAATATTTCAATGGGGGTGTATTATTGAAAAAAGTTTGAGGACCACTGCACTAGAACAGACTTTGAAAAAACTGACACCATCTCACATCTAAAGTCAAAGACATTGGGGGTCTTGCAATGTCAAAAATGGCAAGACTAGAACGAGCTTTGAAAAATGTAACCAAGCTAGCTAGCTAGCTACCGCTAGCATTAGCTGGTAATTTAAGGGAAAGTTTGCTGATTTTCTGTTCTGCCGTACATGCAGATGAATGGCGGCAGTACCTGGAGGTCCACGTTTATCTGGCGGTAAAACTCCCGTTGGATGGCACGCTTCAGAAGGGTTAAAAACCGTTGCCGTTTAGCTTGGCGCACTGCCATAGCAACCATAAACAACACTGGCCCAAGCCCTTTGCTGCTTCCTGTTTGGTGCTGAAGGGGAGCACCCATTGACATATATAAAATGGACCAACTGATCCCGTTCTCTGGACGGAGACTAGTGAAGGATATTAGAAGCACTTTTCTGGTGATGGCTGAGCGTTACTGCGCAGCCTCCAACTGAGCTTGAAGACGTAGATGTGACGTGAGCAACCTGTCTGAAAGTTGGAAGTCTTCTGGTAGCTGTGCCAAGAGAAATCTCAATCATTCCCAATCTTGCAGACTGAGAGCGTAGCTATATGTAAGGAGATAACATAGGCACAGGCTAATTATTGCTAACTAAAATGCTAGTTAACATTAGTAATTACACTTAAACCGCTAATGTGAGTTGAAACTGCCTGTGAGCTTCTCCTGACTATACGGTAATTTCTCTACTGTGCGTGTGCGTGGTTATGAGACATACAAAAACGTCTGCTACGGAGCCATAACGTGAGATACAAGGTAATGGAGCCTTTTATACATTGTCGTGTTTCTTCAGAAATAAAAAATGGACAGAGTCTTTAAACGCTTCAGATGTAAAGTTATTCGCTGTCCAAGAGACGCCAAAATGAATGGCAGTCAATGGAATGCTTATGGGAGGTGATGGCTTGTTAGCATCAAAATGGCGCCATAGGAGGTACGCGTTCCGAGGAGAAGCTTACCCCCTTGGGCGCACCCATTGGTAGGTTGACAATATCGATTTTGTCGTAGAATGTCGATTTTTTTTTTTATTTTATTGAAGCTACCTAGCATGATTTCAGAAGCAGTGCCACGCCTCAAACACGCCTCCGGTATTCCTATGAATACCCACCTAGCCCTCTCGCAGTCAGTTCAAACCAACGAATGACTACAAGCGCCTTCACACCTCGCATACAAATCATCTTTCATTAATAAATTGTTCAAACATATTCGTATGATAGTGTGGTCCTTGCTGCTGAAGGCGTTTTAATTTCATATATGATTGTAATTATAATAGTAATAGTAAATTAAAGTGATTAATCAGTTCTCACAATCTAAATCTTGACATATGTGATTTAAGGTTGGATGGGTGGTGGTGGTGGTGCATTTCTGTATCCAAAGCCTTGAAACATTTTGATATTCCCAGTCCATCCCTGCGATCTCACTTCCCTTCTAATGTGCTGAGCGCTCTGTGAGCGTGAATGTGTAGAAGATGTGGCACAGAAGGGCCATTAAGCCATTAGACACAACCCCTGGTTTTTATGGACCACAAAGAGGTTTTGTTAAAAGATAAGACCAGCCTTTTTTTCTAGCACATAGATGGATGGGGGTGTGGGGAGGGTAGAAAGCCAAAGATGAGGATCTTTGATAAAACACACACACACACACACACACACACACACACACACACACACACACACACACACACACACACACACCAACAGGCGCTTCTCTGATGACCAAAGGCTGGACACGTTGGCACCAGCAGCCTGTGTGTGGGTGTTGGGTGTGTGCAGGTCTGAGTGGAGGGAGACAGAGGGGTGATGAAAATAATTCACTGGGAAAAGCCTTCAGCTCAACACTGTCCTCACATGGCGGAGCAGAGAATGACACAGCAAGAGGATGTGCATAATACGAGGGCTTTTGGTAAATGGTTTCCTCTTAAAGCCAAGAGTCTATTCATATCCATTCCCCTCACTCAGAGGATCAATCCGTTCAATCTGGCCATTGTTAATTTTTGCCCTCATGGCCCCTTCAATTGTGTCAAAAGTTCTCCCTATACTTCGCCACAGAGGCTTCATCCACAAAGCTGCCTCGCTTTTACCTGGAGCACATCACCATGGTAACAAGTGATTTAATGTTAAATTAACTGGACTGGATCAAAGTGTGTATGAACAGACCACCTACTGGCTAATCAGCACTCCACAAAAAATAGTCAGTATTTGTACAATATCGTCACAGGGACACAAAGACTGCAATCACTGTCAAAAACACAAGCCATATGCACCATGATTAAGGCCGGTAGAGTCTTTGTTGAGCATACGAGAAATAAGAAGAAGAAATAAGGCCTTCTCGTGCAACCAGTTGGCCACCCTGGCTATAAAAGTGGCCTTCTCCCATTCCCAACAAGATCCAAACAACTGAACATTACAGTCATATGCATTGCCATACACTGTACTGAAACAGGAAAGGGACAAACACTGTTGCCACAAAGTTAGAAGGACACAAGTTTCAAAAAAATGTCATTGTATGCTGTAGCTTTAAGATTTCCCTTGATTAGAACTAAGGGGCCTAGCTCAAACCATGGAAAACAGACCCAGACTGAAAGTTAAAAAGGGTGTCTACATATTTTTACAATTTGGCCATTGCTCAGTAAAACTTCCTGCTTCAGAGTTTCTAATACAGTAATATACTGTACATGATAATACTAAAACAAGCTGATGGCAATGTGAATTTTCAATATGATTACACTTGTTTAGGAATTTCCTGTTTAGCAATATGAATAACCAGCTTTTTGACTGGTTATTGTCTATTGTCTCTGTGAAACTCTTAAGAAGCAGGAGAGCTTTGATTGTCTGCTCAAACGTAGTCTATATCGGTGACGTTTCATTTCCACGATTGGTTCAGGTGCCGCCACGGAGTTTTCTGTTGCACGACTAAAACAACCTTTGAACATACACGTGTTCCACCAAAACGAGTTCCTTCCTGAGGCTATTTTGCAGAGGCACCGTTGCATCGTCCGGTGCTTAGCACATTTTTCTCCCATCCCAGAATTGGTTATGGTAGGCTGTGGTAATTGTTTTTAAAATGTTCCTCATAAAAGAAGAGAGAAAAAAAACACCTAGATGGAAATACAATTATGTGCTCCAGTATGACACACTGTTATAATATTCCCTTGGTAACAGTGAGACAGACTTTGGAATGACCAAACATTTATTGACACAAGTATATAAAGACATTGGTAAAGTCTTTATAGCAGAGGCATGCGGAGGGAATATGATCGAGATGATTTGCAAAGCAGAATGCTCTGAAACCAAGACATCTGGAGTAGCGATGATTGTAGGAGATGTGTGAGGAAAGAGAGAGATTTGGATTCAAACGTGTACATAGTTGTTCAGTCAGTAGCTGTTATTACTTCATCTTCCTCCCTCTCTTCAGTCAGTCAGTTCCCCCCCCCCCACCACCACTCTGTGGGCGGTACAGTGCCCTTCTTCAGCTGCTGTGGAACTTCTAGTAACATGTAGGAGCTCATTGAGATCAAAAGAGATGATGCAGTTAGGAGAAAATAAGATGAGAGGGAGTAGAGGAGGAGGAAGATAAAGGGGGGAGGAAGGGGGAGAAGAATGAAGGCTAAGTAGAGGGAAAGAGAGGAGAGATTAGAGATGGAAGGAGAGAGAAGAAAATCATAACTGTAAAGAAGTAGAGGATACAGAAATCCAATCTACACGCAGGGGCGGGGCTAGAAGGGGGGCACAGGATGGCACCCCCCTCCCCCCCCACCGACCCACCCAATTGTGATTTCCATTAGATCAGAGTACTGTCATTTGGCTGCCTGTTCTACCAATCTTCCCAGCCCTTGTCACATGACCAATTAACGACTATCCAAAATCCTGATACCATGGAACCAGTGCTGGAATTGTTTTCTTAAAAAGTGTCAGAATGAGCATATATAGAAAATGTATGTTGTATTCGGATATACAATTTTTTTTAAATGAAAACAAGTGAAATTAATAATGTATGTGATGTTTTATTTAGCAGAATTACATTGTGTTGTTCTATCCGATATTTTCTATATTTCTAAGCAGATTTTCTATGCCATTTCTGATGAAATGCATTTCTTTAAACCAATCACAACCGTCTTTGGTGGCTCTAAGCTCCAGTCGTGGAGACAATGGCTCAGGAAGGAATTTGTTTCGGTGGAACTTTTGCACCCCGTGAAAGAAAATGCCACATATTATATTAAATAAAGTTAACTGTTCACACAATACAGTAACGTGAGCTGTTTAAATTACTTCATCCACAGCAATCCCACCAATCGGTCCCAAAACGTCCCAGTTAGAGAGCAAATGCCGTAAACATATTCTTTGTAAGTCTTTACAATCATTCAATGAAAGAACCAAGCAGGCCTGCCTTGATGCACGACAGTGCTGTTTACGGTCTAAAGATTTGATGACATCATTAGTAACGGGAATAGCCACTGTTATAGTGCTATGGCTTGATCTAAAACCTGACTGAGATTCACAGAGAATATTATTATCAGATAAAAACTTGGGCCATTACAGACAGTCTGGATAGGGGACGGTAATTCAAAATCAAGTGAGAGGGGTCTCCACCCTTGAATAAAGGGAGAACCATTGCTGATGTCCAGGTACTGGGTATGCTGTTGGAGGATCAACTCCGTTTAAAGACAGAAGTGATAGAGCTCTGCAATAATAGCCGCAGCAACCTTTCGAAAGTAAGGTTCTATCTCAATAGAGCTTTGTGAGGTTGTGAGGTTGAAATGACAAAAATGTAGTGGACCCAGTGCTCTGTAATATACAGTGTTCATAGAGGTTTATTCGTGGTCATAAACGGTGCCCTAAGTAGCGTTTTCTTTTTACATACATGCATACATGTACATTTCTTGATTAACAACCTCACATTCTCAGTGCACCAAGAGAATCAAGCGCACAGATAATTATGTCGCTCTTGTTATTCTGTAGATTATCACTCTTCTCTATTACAGCCATGCTCTTAATTTAGAGAAGGTATCTGATTTTTATTTATTTTTTTATTTATTTTTTACAGCCTTTGTACAAACAGCAAGGAGACACCACTTTATGAAGAGAAAAAACATTAAACTGCCATTAATTCTAAACAGGCTTTCCAAGGCCCCTGTACTCCCAACCCCCTCCAGCACTAAGCCTGAATGACCAGCTGTCACAGTCCAGATCTCCCGGGCTGGCTCTCTGTTAAGTCCTACAGCTGTTCACTCACAATCTAACTGAGCATCTATCAGCACAGTGTGATGGAAACAGTAACAGAGCATTTAGTTTACTCCTGCTGTACACATTTGCCAGTCCAGTCTGAATGTAGCCTACTGGCAGTCTGGCACATGTGGGTGCTCAGAATTTTCCCTGGTTGCTCGAGCTCCGGAGCACTCACGGTATCGGCGCCTATGCTTGCAAGTAGACAAAACACAAGCAAATTAAGAAAACATCTTCATTAATGTAACAACACATGCGCAGCATTTAGCAAACACGCTGCAAATACACACAACACAACCAAATGCACAAACGATGCAAAATGAAAAGCACACAAACCCCGAAAACACGGTTATGTCAGACCGAGTGGATATTTTGTTTGCCTCATTTTTGCCTCATTTGTGTTCTACTTTTCAGTAACATATATGGGCTAACCAGTGTTAACAAGCAAGCTCTTGTAGAAGTCAATAGACCATGAAATACATGGACAGAGCACCGCTAGATGCATAGACTTGGACGGAGACCAGTGAAGTCAATTAGAAGCACTTTTCCGGTGCTGGCTGAGCTTTACTGAGCAGCCTCCAACTGAGCTTGAAGACGTAGATGTGACGTGAGCAACCTGTCTGAAAGGTGTAAGTCTTCTGGTAGCTGTGGCAAGAGAAATCCGTTTGTTCGTGGATAAATGTTACTTCATGTGAATTAACTTGCCACATACCGAAGTATTTCCAATCCGTCAAAACGTTGCTGAAATATTTTGTTCCGATGCTTTCATGGACTCTCTATGGGCTTCTCCCTTGACTGTATGCCTCCACGTTCCCCATTGCCTGTGAGCTTCTGACTATATGGTAATTTCTGCACTGTAATAGACTCTTTAAACACTTCAGATGTAAAGATTAGACTGACAGATTATATGCTGTCAAAGTGACGCCAAAATGAATGGGAGTCAATGGAATGCTAATGGGAGGTGATGGCTTGTTAGCCTAAGAATCTCCCCACGCTTTCTGGATGCTCGCTTACCCCCTTCTAGATGTCTCTAACACGGTATCTACGGAAGCTTGTTGCTCTTTTATAATACTGTAAAAGACTAGGGCCAAACCTAAAAATGAATATGCACTTTTTACTAAACTTTTTTTCCCCTTTCCAAAATCTCTCTCTCTCTCTCTCTCTGTTCCACTTAGCGCTCCCCTAGAGGCCTGGACAACTATGTAAACTAGATGCAGCGTTTTTCTGTTGCATTTGTTTTTGGGGCTTGTGTGCTTTTCATTTTGCATCGTTTGTGTATTTGCGGCACGTTTGTGCATTTGGTTGTGTGTGTATTTGCAGCGTGTTTGCTAGATGCTGCGCATGTGTTGTCAAATTAACGAAGAGGTTTTCCTAATTTGCCTGTGTTTTTGTGAGTTGCAGTGCATTTGCCCATGTCGGCCAACGTAGCTCTCAGCGTCAGATACCGACGCAAAAATCCCCCTTTAGCGTCTGTATGGAACCACCGGTTAGCAGCAGCTCGACCTTCTGTAAGATGACGTAGTATTAAGAGAATCAGCGGTAGTAAGGAAAGAAAAGCACGTAGGAGGAGAGTTGGGGTGGCGGATGGCTCAAACATCACAGGACTTTCACCCAGGAGATCGGGCTTCGTGTCCCGTTCTTGTTCCACGTGTCACTCAAACACACATTTTGTAACCCCACTCACCATCTTTTCCTAAACCTAACTGTCCCGTTTTTCTTTTTTTTGCCGGATGTCAGTTAAACGTACGTCCGGTCCCAGAGCGTCAAAAAGTGACACCAAGAGTTCCAACCAAGCCTTTCAAAATTGGTCACCAAAGGGCTAGACGCTACTTTTTGAGTCAGTAACAAACTAAATGCTGATCTGCAAATCTACCGTGGTGAGGAAAGGACAAGCAATTTGCGGTGATGGGCTACATTCCCTATTCCAGGCGTATGAGGTGCTGCCATCAGGCAGACGATAGAGGTTGCCATACTTACAAACCAATCATTTATTCCTACCAGCATTACACTGTTTATCGATGTTTTAAGCCCCCAACGTCTCCTTCCAGGCAGCGCTGCCTGGAAGGCACTAGGATTAGGCAATGGTTATGGTTATGGTTATGGTTAAGGTTAAGGTTAGGGTTAGGGTTAGGTGCCTTGAAGTCAACGGTCACAGCGCTGCCTGGAAGGAGACGTTGGGGGCTTAAAACACCATCGAGTCATTACGCTACTGAGTAAGTTAGGGAAAATAACTTGATCCTTTCTGTGTGATAATGCTGCACTTTAGTATAATATTAAAATGTCAGAGATGATGTTACACCTTACTATTGATAGCCCACTTGTACTAATAATACTGCACTTGACTATTTTATAATGTAGAGATACTTGGTGTTGTGTATTGTTGTTCGGAGGGTGAGGGAGGGTTTAGTGGTCCTGTTGTTTTCTGACTGTCTATCTGATGAGCTGTATGGTGCAAGATAAATTTCCGAAAGGATCAATAAATGTCTGTCTGTCTGTCTGTCTGTCTGTAGGCACCTGACCTTGACGCGCTGGGAGTGAGAATGTGACTTTTATTCTCAGTGCTCAGTAGAAGGCTGAAGAAATTACTGAGTCCTCAGTGTGGTGCTCCGATAACAATGCATCTCTCTCTTCATCTGTGTCTCCCTGTATCCCTCTGTCTGTTATTACATCAGTCAGATTCTCTCACTCACATCTCAAAATAACAGGAACAACCAGCAAGAGAAAGAAGAGTGCCTTGGAAGCAGTTACTGACTTGCATGGTCTCCTCTCATGAGCAGAAAACAGCCAGGCATGATGGAAGTTAATGAGCTGTTGCGAACTGTTCTCTGCAGCGCTCCAGGACAGGGCTTAATAGACAGCCGCACTTCTTTACTATCTGTCAGTCTTTACAATGTTCCCTCCGTTCTTTCCCTTCACGTTTCAATTTCATACTCCATTCTTAAGAATGCTCGTCTCTCTGGTCCTCGCTCTTGCTCTCGCTCCCCCTCCTGTGTTACGCAACTCAAACTTCCCCGCTCTTTCCTCTCTGACCTTCTCCCTCCGCAGCAATTTATCTTGTTTGATGAGAGTTTGCAAAGTGGATCTGGATGGGAAGCAGATGGGGATCCGTGTCAAGGCTCACCTCTCTAAGCGCTATCACGGAGCGCTGCCAAAAGCCCCCCTTTTCACCTGCCAAGGATAAAGGACAAATTGGTTGCTGCAGATGTATGCTGGAGGTGACTCCACGCCATAAGTCTGTGTTTTTATACACGTGGCTTCTTTATTCATATTAAGGGAAGTCAGTTGGCTATTAAGGCACACACATGGGCGCATGATGCACCAATCGATATTTAATTGTTAACAACGGGGCAATTAACTATGTGTAATGTGTAAAGCTGCATTCAGACCAAAACAAGCAACCCTGCGATTTTCCATAGGGTTGTGCGGTGTTGGCCCATTTGTGTAACGTCCTGTTGCGTTCTTTAAAGCTTTAGGGTTCTATCTTGCACTCAGCGCAATTGACTTTGTACACCGACGCATGTATCATTCCTATTTTGCACCCAACGCACAGCGGAGTTTTCCCTCCACAGACGCACGTCGTTAAATTAGGTAATGTATTTGCGCTCCCGGGGGCGGTTCAGCGAAAAGAGGAGGCATGTTCAGGCGCAAACGTTCCCTGGTGCTATTTTGCAGTTTCAGAAAACAATTCCGCCACTTACCAGAAAAACCTGGTCTAAAGTCAGTGGCGCGTTATTCAGATGCTATTTTAGGGGTGCATGCTTGGCATGCAAAATTGGAGCGTGCGCAAAACGCACATATGTCAAATCTAACAAGGTTATTTAAAACTAATACCAGCAATTGTTTCCACTGACAGCAATGGACCAGCACCAACGTAGATACTTAAATTAACACTTTATTTAAAACTGGGTAAAAGAGAAGATAAAAACAGTTCTCCGGATTTAAAAAGGTAATAAAAAAGTCCGTCGATGTCAGTCCGAGCTTCCGCCACAATCTGCTCCCTTCGTCCCCGTTCCCCTGCTCTGCTCCGTGTTCCTTCTTCCCCCCAGTCTGTTCTCAGTTTTCTCTTTTCACTGCTGCCGGTCTCTCTGCCACACCAGTCTTCAATCAGTTCATCATTAGTTTTTACGCACCTGTCTTTACTCAGCCCATCAGTCCAGGACGTGCTGCGTCAAAGTCAAGGGAGGGGGCGTGGTCTTGCCATAGTGAACAGTTCATTCATAATAAGTAGGGTTACACATGCAGTAGATTATAAAAACACGGGCACAGCAAACAGAATTAAAATAAACATGCAAATGCTAAAATCCTTAAAAACACGCATGCAATTAATGAATAAAAACCACACCGGCACAGCAATTCACATGCAACAATAAAATCAGTGGCACACAGGGGTATTACTATATATTCAGATTCTTCACCTTTGACACATACACCTTGCTTCTCTCATCTACACAGACGCAGCAATTCCCATTTTTGCAAACCATACATAATTACATGGAAAAATATTACTGAAAATGCGCTTCAGGTGTTTGGATAGGTCAGGAGGCACTTTACAGTACAGTCCTCAAAAAGTCGCAGCATTCTTTGGGGCTTGTTGTGTTTTACACAACATTTCCATGAATCCTGGATGTGTTGATGACATAAATGAGGAAATATTAGAGGACTTAAGGAGACGTGATGTTGAACTACGGCGGGATTGGACACTTGAGGGTCCGGGAGTGGCAATGCACGATGTGCTCCTGATGGAGCGAGTGGACGGAGATGGAGTGGGGGGAGGAAGAAAGGGCACAACAGGAGCAGGTGGTGCATTTGGAGGCCCACGCTCCATGGCTGCAGCAATCCTCTCCAGTCTTGAGGAGATGCGCCGGTCAAGACAGGCATTTATTACTTTGCTGCATCCCGGACAGCTCCCGCTGGCGTGCACCAGGCAAATCCGCCGTCATAATAGCGGGCGCAAGACTCATTTATCCCGCCGGTATAATAGCAGCAGCACCTGAGATCCGCCCACAAAGATACTTGCGTTTCATACTTGCGTTTCAGATTGTTAAAATAGGGCCCTTAGTGTGTAACATTTTGATATTAATTCAATTTCAATTCAATTTTATTTATAGTATCAAAAATAAATTAATTAATGAACATCCGTTACATTCAAGCCATTGCCAAATGAGTTGATACAAAGCTAATTAAGACTATCAGCTCCACACAACTCTCTTTATTTCTCAGTATGACCATGTTCAGAAGATTGTGGCGTCTGGCGAAACTCCTTTGAAGATAATTACCTCTTCTGAGAGTCCATCATGTTTTTTTTAAAGTGCTCATATTATGCTCATTTTCAGGTTCATAATTGTATTCAGAAGTTGTACCAGAATAGGTTTATGAAGTTTAATTTTCAGAAAACACCATATTTTTGTTGTACTGCACATTGCTGCAGCTCCTCTTTTCACCCTGTGTGTTGAGCTCTCTGTTTTAGCTACAGAGTGAGGCATCTCACTTCTGTCCCATCTTTGTTGGGAGTTGCACATGCACAGTAAGTACTGTTAGCTTGTCAGAGTATGAGGGCGTGCCATGCTAGCAGCTAGGCGAGCATTATAACGTGTGTTACAAAGTGACCATGTTTGTCTCTGAAGTAAAGGCTGGACTACAATAGAGCTGTTTGGAGCAGTTGGTGAACAGTGTTTTCTGTTGGAGATGGTAAGTCCCTTTGAGGGGGACTTTGGGCTTTTTCACTTTGTAAACCTATAACGTGCACAAAAAGATATACAACACAATAAAGGAAAGGGGAAAAGCCAAAAAGCATAATATGAGCACTATAATCCTCCGTGTCCTCCTTGGCTACTTTTGGATTTACAACTTGCAACAGCTTAACTGTGTGGTAAAGCCTCTCTGCTCTAATCAATCCAGTTTTTTGCCAAAAAAAAAAAGCAGCTCTAATAAACCAACTGAACACTAACTGCTCAGACAGACACAGTTAGACAAGTTGGGGAACATAGTGGAGCATTAAGCAACCACATATTTTCAGGAGCTGGTGGATTTAAAATCACAACTACATGAAGAGAACATTAGTCTTGCGTTCAGGTTTCCAAAGGGGCAGCTGTGGCTCAGGCGGTAGAGTGGTAGAAGACCATGTCAAAGTGTCCTTAGGCAAGAAACTAAACCCTGAATTGCTCCAGATGCTGCGCCATCGGTGTGTGAATGTTTATCTGATGAGCAGGTGGCACCTTTAATGGCAGCCTCAGTCACCAGTGATATGAATGTGTGTGACAGATGAATGGTTCCTGTACAGTGTCAAATAGGGTGACCAAACATCTTCTTTTGCCCAGACATGTCCACTTTTTACCTACTGTCCGGGGGGGGGACAGTAGGTTTTGTACGTTTACTATGGTACTTTGTTGTGTGACGTAATTCCCGAGAGGGTGCCTTGTGGGCGGCTCTGCGACGCGCACATACACAGGGACCAGAGCAGACAGCTTCCGTTTTACATGTTGTGATTTGTTTAGTCACAGGGTGTACAAATAATAAGGTCACTATGCTTTTACTACTCCAGGTGAACTCTCTGCTCCTCACCACAAGGCTTTAGGTGCTGCTAGCAAATCACTCCGCCCCAAATAGCAGAAGTAGCAGAGCTTCGCCTTTCTGAGAATATAGTTCCCAGTTTGTATA